>NC_041020.1:43649459-43952489 GCF_004193775.1 Glycine soja
ATGCATCTTTATATGTACAGACTTTTTTAAAAAAGAAAAGGTCAAAGTATAGTTAATAAATCAGATTCGAAAATTAAAATTCTCATTTCACAATAGGAAGGAGAGAATGTAATGTATGGTCGGAGATTTTGAAAGCAAAAGAAATGTTGTAGAAGATTTGAAGTGACAGAATTTTTCGTAGAAAAATGTTAAAATGAGGTAGATTTAGTTTCAAATGTTAAATTGGACTCAACAGGTGCTGATTATAGGAACTACATAGTGCTTAGATTAGAGTTTGTAAATTTGAATTTGTGAATCATGATTTATTAACTTAATTCTGTTGAGTCTATAATAGTGTAATTTATGTCTGGAAACTTATGTTTCAAATGTGATATCCGACAAAATGAATGTTATTTGGCTGCTATAAATTAAAATCACTTTTGAAGCTGAGAATGTGAAATTATTAAAAAGGATGAGTTCCATAACAAATATTAAATGATGTAATACTAAATTATATATAAGAAAAAATATTTGTTAATATGCACAATAAGGATTTTTTTTTCCTTAATGCGAAAGCGACAAAGTGTTACTTCGATGTTGAAAATGTTATAGATTCATTAATTTGTGGCTGGACCAACGTATGATTCAAACTACTTATATCCTTCACCCAAAAAAATAGTCAAAATCGTGTTTGAAAATAAACGTAATTTTACCAAAAAGTATGTCAAACATAATTGTACTATGAGACTATTTTTATACGTAAACGATATTTTTTTTCGTCAAAATCTGATTCCCTATAATTTAATGCAATTGAAATTACTTACCAACTCGTAACATTATATATATATATATATATATATACTTTCCTTATTTTTGTTACTTCTATCACCATTATTGTTACCTATATCCTTTGCTTTCATAATTGTTGCTACTGCAACTAATTCCCTCACCCAACCCACTACCTCCTTATCCCATAGTCACTACTGTAACCTCCATTATCATTTCTATTTTTATAGCTAGTGCCATTGTCACTTATAAATTAAATATTTTTTTATCAAATATGATGTAATTTTGCTGATGAATATTCTTACTAGAAATTGAAATTTAATAAAAAAATAATTTTCTACTTTAATCCTTTGTAAAATTTAAATATAAAAATATGATTGAAACTAATTTTAATTTTGAATAAATTAAAATTGAACTTAGAATATTGCTCTACAATTTTTATTCCTTATGTTAAAGGGACTCTTAATTTTATAATGCGCAACATATTTGAAGTTTGAGTCGAAAAATCTTTTAAAGCTCATTTGTTTGTAGATAAAAAAGATAAAAAAAAAATAAAATAAGATAAAATTCATATTTTTATACTCTATTATAATTTAAAGTTTTAATCTTAATTAATTATATTGTATTTCTTTTAAATCAATCAAGCAAATTCTTAGTTTTATTAATTAAAGTTGAAGAAATTAGGCAAGAATAAAATATAATTGACATGTAAAGTAAAATAAAAGGTAAAAATAGGCCTGACATGAAGAGAAAGAATTACAATTGAGGCATGGCAGATGCCAAAAGGACAAGAGGTACGAGATTGAAAATGATTTGTTTGGGGGATTTTGTCGCATGGCATGATAATTTTCGGCCACGTGTCGAAATAGGGGCTCGCTATGTCCCGTCCCTTTCCCTGGATTAAAGCAATTCCGCATTCGCCGGTTTTTGCCACAACCTTAGGATTAGGACTCAGTCACTCACTTGTACGTCAATCTGCCTTCCCTGTAATAAAGAGTAAGAAACCCCTCACCAAACCAAATTAATTAAATGACCTTAATAAATCTTTAAATGTAACTATCAACCTAATTTAACTTTTTTTTTTAATATCTAAATGCTATCTAATATCTTCAGACAAACAAATATATAAATATAATAAAATTAATAATATGATAAAGAAAGAGAAATAAAAAAACTGTATAATTACTTATAAAATACAGGTTATTTCTATTTATATATTATAAATATCTAACACACTTTTTCATGTTGAAGATTTACTAAATTGAATACTATTTTAATGTGAATATGAATCTAACACATTCTCATCAAATTGGCTTACTCCCTCCACACATAGATATAAACAGTAAAAAAAATAATTTAAAATTTAAATATAAAGAAATAATACTTAACTTTTATCTTATTTAATATTATGTCATTCATTTAATAAAATGTTATTTTCTGTAACTTATTTATTCCTATTCTATGTGTTGATAGTTAAATTTATTTATATATAAAAGTGGCGAATAAGAGTTATGTTGACTGATATGGGATCTCCAAGAAATAAGAATTAACAAGAGGTGAGGATGAGAGTGTGGGTGTGGGGGGCAATGAATGGCATGATTCATGCAGCTAGCTGTATGTATGTATCATGAGCAGCATGAAAAGCCTGTTGGCCACACTGTACTGTACTTTCTATATGTGAATAGTAAAAAGTTGATTATTCTGGCAGGGGCCACTCTTTGCTCTCAAAAGTAGGTGACCTATCAAATCCGTACCAAGTTACTGACCCTATCTCTCTGTCACTTTTAAATTGCCCTCTCTCCAAACTTGAAGGTTGCCAATGAATGACCTAATCTAACTCTCTAAATTTGGTTTTTCCCTTTGTTTGTTGGGCTCTATTGCATTGCCAAGTTATTCCTATCTACACACACCACTTCACTTGAACCTGGCCTCATCAATTTCTTCATTCACATCCATCTCAACTGCCGACATCATTATCCCTGCCCATAATTACAAATCTTGTTCTATTTCCCTGTGTTTTTTTTAACCTAAACATATAGAAACAACTAAATTTACCGCCTCTGCCCACAATCAATCACCACCAGATTTGCAGTCTCATATATTTGGATTAACTCTGATTCTTTGTGTTGCTTTGGTCAATTAAAACCTTTATAAATTTTTCTTATAAACTACAGGAAAAATCATTTTCAATTAATTGAGAGTATAAAAAAGTTAATACTGAAATTGTATGTCTATTAAACTCAAAAAAGTTATGTTTTCAATTCAACTATCTAAATTATAATTTTTAAAATAATTACTATTACAAAAATCAACTATCTTACTATATATGTTGTTAATGTATTTTAATTAAATTCTTATTTTATTTTATGTATACATGCTTTTTTTCATTAAAGGGATAAATGAAGTGGTACTTTTAATACTATTGACCAAAACATCCATGGTATGCTAAAGCTGTTAATAGAAACTCACGTAAAAGATTATTCCACCGACCTGTAAGCAGTTTTATTTAATTATATATACTTAGATCTTATATGCTAAAATATCTTGAGAAAAATTGCCCAAAACAAACAAAGTTATTAGATTTTAATCTAAATATATGGAAAATGTAATAATTATACAGATAATGATATTCATCTCCCTCAGTCAGTCTTTTATAACTCATTTTTACCTCATTTTTTTTCTTAATTTATATCTATCTTCTTATTTTGTATCAAATCATATTTCGTATTTATTCTTTTTAATTTGTCTTTTTCTCTCTTACTTTTTCCTCTATCCATCCAAATCCACCCAAATTTATTGAGATGGACGAGTAACATTTCCCTTGTCACATACAGGTGCTTCTAAAAAAATGGACAATTTTATTGTCTTATTTTAGGACGCGGCTAAGGTGAAGTCTGGGAATCCTTCCTCACCTGTAGAACATTTAAATTTACCTGTAATAACAGGTTATTTACTGGAAGAAAAATAATCATAAAGAAATAAACATCACACAAAAATAAAAAAGATAAATTATATTCTGATGGAGAAAGGTTACCAGTTTATCAGGTATCAGGTTTGAAATCAAAGAAGGAATACTTGTTCAACCGGTAATTTTTTTAATACATTTGAAGTTTTTTTCCTTATAATAAATATTTTTCCTTTTTTTTTTTAATCTCGTCAGCTCTTCCCCACCACCGTTCGTTTTCTCCTGGTGACTTCTTTCGTTCATTCCAAATACCAATTCAGAATTTCAAAACCTCAAATTACTAATTTAAAATTAAAAATCTCTCACAAAAATAAACAACCAATTCATCCCAAATTTCAAATCCTCCAAATCAATTGAGAGCAACTGAGATTCAAGAAAGAACAAAAAAAATAAAAAATCAAGCAACTTCATGATTGATCAGCAAAACAAAGTAACCAAAATCCAACAAATAAAAGAAAACAAAAACTGAACAAATCATGCTACTGATTTCTTCAATTCACCAAATCAGAAAACGTACAATAAATAAAAAAACAAACGTTGTCGTCGCCGTCAGCGAGGCAAAGGAGAGAGGGAGAACCTTTCACGGAGGTTTCAAAGGTGTCGAAGTCGTCTCGCAGTTGATGAAGGTCAGGGAAGAGATGGAGGAGGTCGACGAGACCGTCACCCGCCGTCGTTTCTTCTTCTAGCTTTTCTTCAATATATAAAATTAAGAATCTTTATTTATTATTTTAAAGTTAAATTTTTAATGATTTTAATATATTTTTTACTGTTTTTTTTCCCGGTAAGTAACTTTCAATTGCGGGTTATGTTCTGTGTTCCACATGTGAGGAAGTATTCCCGGACTTCACCATAGCAGCGTCCTTTATTTTAAGGTTTAACTTTTATGGACAAGCATCTCAGTGCACGGCTCCTTTTGACAAAATGTTGGGGAAGGACAGAATTTTTGGTGAGGGAGAGTATAAAGCAATTTAATAGAAAAAAATAATTCCAGGTTAAGTTTAATTGATATGGTATGAATTATGAATATGGACCAATATTTATTCATAATCTACAACTTGGGTCTAGGGATGGTTGTTTAGGGCACGCGCGGTGGACGTAACAGTTGATTCAGAGGATTTGAATTAAAATAAATAAGTAAATCATAAACCTAAGGAGAATGAGTGTGCCCTTTAAAATTTGTTTCCTATGAAAAGTCCATTCACTAAGCTTATGATTACTGTGTTTTGTCCATTCAGTAGTAAAACAGAAGAAATGTGAGATTTTAATGTATTCAACAGTAGCTAATGAGCTCAAAAACTAGGTTATTATACCTATCCTAAGTTGGCCCCTACTAGGTGATTTTTATCCTAGATAGTAAGTTTTACCGTTCTGACGCTTTATGCTTCACACTCCTAATACACACTAATGAAGCCATCTTAATTCAGTCAGTTACTTTGACAAGACATCTCATCCCATTCACATAAGAAATAAATTATATGGATCCGATATGAGTTATATTTATTATTTTAATTTCTTACAACTATTTTCTTTTAAAGATAATTGTGTGCAAAATAATATTTGTATTAAATATATATACCTCGTTTGGTAAAAATTTAAATATTGATTCATCACATTACGTCCTTTTCAGTAAACTCAATCTTAATTTGTTTTTATACCGGTAGACTCAATCTTTGTTAATGAGTGGTTATAACTATCTATACACTTTTAATAATTTATATTGATTAATTTTATTTAAATTCATCATTGAATTAAACGTTTTTATTGTAGAAATTATTTTTGTAGAATTCTAGATTAACTTATAATTATTTAATACCTCGTTCATATACATAAAATTAATATAAAATATATAAAATTAAGAATAATTCTATTTTTTCATTAACATTATTTTTTTTATAAAATTTGGCATGAATAATTAAATAACATATTATAACTATAATTTAATGGTTAATTATATAAATGGAGAAATAAATTTTATACAAAGTTATTGATTACAGTAAATGTAGTTTGCTATATGTTGATGCTTTCTATCTCTCACACGCACATATCAATAAAATTTAATTTTCATACATTATGATTATGAGATTTTTACATTTTCAACTAATTAAAATGTTTTCTATATATAACTTTTAAAAAAAGTAATATTAAATTTATATATAATTATACAGTCAAAATTTATCTTTTAATCACCTTTTATATAAAATAATTTTTGTACGGATATATATATATATTAGTTGGGCATTATTGGCCTTCATTATTACATTAGAATTGGGAGACAACCAATCCTTAACATGCATTGAAAGCGACCTGTTCTGATAGTTACATTACACGAATAGTAAGTAGTTACCAACCCATCTCAAAAAATTATTTTTGTAGTTTTTAGCAGAGAAAATAAATTCGTTCTCTTAATCAAAAAATAAATAAATCGTTCTCTCTCGTTTATTATGATTGAACCACGTACATTTTACAACCATAGAAATAGCAAAAATAGTTGTAACTTTTTTCTTATTTGAAGACGGCATTGGTTACATGTAATCTCATGAACGGTTTAATACTTCTCTAGCTAGTTTTTCATATTCAAATTTTACATGATTCGATCATATTAACTTTGTGTCTATTGCTCTTCATTAATATTTACATTTTCTCACAAAATCCTATTTAATTAATATCTATAGAAAGATATTATATACAAAAATTTAACATAACTAATTCTATGTAATTTCAACGTGAAAGGATGCAATCTTGATCCTTTCTCAATTTCGGGAGGGCACAAAAAGAAATCCCAAATCCTGTGACTGCTGTAAAATGGACACTCAAAATTCTTCACCATTTTGGAGTATGTTTGTGCATTCATGTGTTTGCAAACACGTTGACAAAATTAAGTGTCTAAACCTTTTCTTTTGCAGTTTTACATCGGGCCGTTAAATTTATCTCGAAATTTGTATGATAACAAGTTGGACCGACAACCAAACACACACTTGGACGTTGGACTTAGCTAGGGGAAACACATTTCAACATGTTAAACTATTCGTTTGGTATCTACAGTTATTGTCCTCATTTTAAGTTTCCTCTATCTTATATGAGAAAACTGTGAATTTTAGTCCGTATACACAAATCTTTGTAGCATTTTATTGCCATTAGAAAAATTTTGTAATGATTTTATACTGAAACAAAAATCTCCAGTAATCAAATTTTAATTTTTATACATGTGTAGAGAATAATTTTAGGTTTCTTTTGACAAAGTTTAGGTTAGGTCATGTGTGAGGAGATTTGAACTCATCTTTTTATAGATAGATATGAGTATGATGTTTACCAATTAGATCACCTTTTCTTGTCAATAAAATTTACAACTTTTTCATATTAAAACTAAAACTTAAAAAGCAAGTATTAAAACTAAGTGAATAATTTAACCAAATCATAATGAAACAAATATCAAGGTGTCTTCATATGTGTATATTTCCCACAAATAAAGTCCTAGATTCCAAGTCCATTGCTAGTAACTGAAACATCAAAACTCAAAAGGAAACAAATCTAAAACTTCTATATGATTAGTACCGCACCTTGCGGCTCAGGTTGTATTCAGTATTCAGGGAAGAATGAATCAGTGTGTATATATATATGCTACAAACAACTATTCCAAACACAGCAAAGCATGCAGATGCGGTGAACATTCAAATGTCCAACCAAATTAAACCACCGTATCATAGGTAAAACGAAAGCTTTAAAATTCAATTAAGTCCTTTTCCAAAACAATAGCTAGCCCTCAATTCTTTTGCAGCCTTATGGTAGAATACACATAGGAAAGACATTGAAGGGGTTAAGGTTGGGGGGTTCCATCCCTGTCGTGTCGAAATGCGTTGTTGTTGGATATGTAGGACACACCTTGCATGTGATGTCATGTCATTTGGAAACATCTCCCCTTTTGCCTTCTACTATTTCTCTGTGAGCTTCTCTTCTCCTCTCTCTCTCCCTTTCAAGCCAAACATGGCCATTGAATTGTCAAAATTCAATCACCAATATGGTGCTACAACCATGCCTAGTTACTGACTTACTGCAATATCCATAAACTTATCTTCCACGTTCAACTTAGGCATATTGTTCTGCCGTGAGAGAGTTGTTAGAATTAGAAGCGTTTTGCCTTTGTTCAAGCTAGAACGTGATTCCTACGGTTAACCATTGGGCTTTACATCGTAGCTAGTATACTTTTAAGCATTGGCTTTGTGTTTTGTTACTCTTAATTACCTAAAAATTAGATCTCTTAAGACTGTTAATTACACCGTAAATTTTAAATATTAGTTATGTCCTAGCTAGTATTGAAGCATAAAACAAGTGTTTTTTTTCCTCTTTTCTAAATTTCTAAGGCTGTGTGGAAGACAGAAGTTTGACCATACAACAGAATTTGAAAGTAGTAATATGTTTTAGACATTCTAACAAGATATGTTTTTTTCTATTAGATTTTTTTTTAATTTCAAATGTCTCTAAGTTTATTTTTTAATTTTTGTTTTGATAAGTTGATATTTTTTTTAATTTTAGTTCTTGTAATTTTTTTATTTATTTATAGTCCTTATAAATTTATATTTTTGAATTTTAATTTATTTATATATTTATTTATAATTCACATAAACTTGCATGTGCATAAATTAAAATAAAAAAAATACAAACTTACTAGATTAAAAATAACAAAATACTTTATTAAAACCAAAATTAAAAAAGCATAAACTTATAATTTATAAGAATTAAAAATAAACAAAAAAATTTACAATAATCAAAATTGAAAAATATACCAACTTACCCTAAATCAAAAACATATTTAAATCAACATAGACCTCGTCATTTTTCTTTGTCTCTTTTTGATACATTATACTATATATTTATCACACTTTTATCTCTTTTATTTATTTCTCTCTCTTAAAATATCTGCTAAAATAGATGGCGGTGTCCATATCTATCATTTTAAAAACAATTTGGGAGAAAATTAGAATTCAGTAACTTGATAATGTTGAAGTAAACTCGCACGATTCCCTTCTTGAAGTTAAACGTTACGTGCTACTTGTACTTATTTATTTGATTTAATTTGAGGGGCAGAACCAGTGAACCAAGCCAAACCATTACGTTCAACCTTGCTCAGTACGTACACAAGTGTGGCTTCAGGAAGCAGGTTTTGTCTGCTGCCATGTATATCGCACAGCACCCAGCATAATAAGCATACCAAAGGACGCTGCTTTCGCACCACGCAAATCCATACTACATTCTTTTACATGGTTTAGGTTTAGCCATTTTTCGTCGTGTTTTGCTATCAAAAGCAAAATGTGTTCGGAAATGCTGAGACTTACCCAGGACTTACCGTTAACCCTACTTTCTTCTTACCAAACTATTATATAAGATTTT
This sequence comes from Glycine soja, assembly GCF_004193775.1. Taxonomy (NCBI): domain Eukaryota; kingdom Viridiplantae; phylum Streptophyta; class Magnoliopsida; order Fabales; family Fabaceae; genus Glycine; species Glycine soja. Next base: position 43,658,575 of record NC_041020.1, read on the forward strand.
CCAATAACTTAGTACTTTAGAATAACTTTTACATTTTTATGTAATTTATATGAGAAAAAGACTAATATACTTCTAATAAAAAAATTTATAAGATGATTCAATCACAATTTATTATATATAATAATTTATTAAATTATTATAATAATTATTTTAAAAATCATATTAAAAATAAATTATAATTAGAGGACATAATACGTAACTATTAAACTCAATTTATATATATAACAACAAAATTTGTTAATATGTAAACAATAATTTATGTTTTTACAGTACTTTTGAAAAAATATGTCTTTAAATTTAAATATAATTCTTTAATAATTATCTAAAACTATTTTCATAAAATTTCTTGAACAAATTTGTACAAAATTTCCCTTTTAATATACACGTATCTATCTATTTATGATTTTTTTTTTACTATCTATGATTACTTTGGTGTATAATGCACTTTAATATATTTTTTTTATTGTTAGAGCAAATCCAACGGAAGTTGCTACTTTTGACGCCCACATTAGTAAAAAAAATCGGTGTAGTTTCTCTTTCTATTGGAGAGCAACTTGATAGGTCCCATTTAAAAAATTACTTTGGTGTATAATTTCCCTTTAATTTGCATTATATTTTATTAAATACATGAAGAGATCGATGTGACTTTAAAAATATATTGTGGGGTTATTTTAAGAAATTTTAGTAAGTTTTTTTGGTTGGATTTTTAAAGTAAAAGAAATATGATGTGTCATTTTAGGAAAATGTGGAATATTATTAAAAAAAATAGAAGAGAAATTTTAATGGATTTGTTAGTAAAAAATACTCTTAATTTTGTTAGGGGAATGATTGAATACTTGATATTTTATTTTTTCCTCCTCCGATCCAACTCATCTTATATTTCTACAATCCACTTTGATGTGATTACATGCCATAAATAAAAAAAATGACTACCATAAAAATACTTAAATAATATATATATATATATATATATATATATAAATCTTGTGTATAAAAGTTTAATTGTTAAACACGTTTCAAATATAAGATTTTCAAAATCAAATAATTTTGTATATAATTAGTAAAGATTAACTAGTAGATCAAATCGAATATTTCCTCTCTTATATAAACATTAGGCGTAAAACTATAATAGGATGAATTTTTCCCATATATATTTTTCAAAATTTTATCCTAAGATTAAATTTAATTATAGACATTTTAATATAAAATAAACTAACCTAAGCACACTTATATTTTTTCTGGTAAAATGAAAAGCAGATAATTAATAATAAAAAAACTATAATTATGTAATTTAATGAGCTATACACCCATAGCATCCACCTGGGGAGGAGAGTGAAGCAGCTTGCAAATCTGTCACTCGAAGCAACACCTAACCTTGCCAAAAACAAAATCAGCACAATTGTTACCCTCACGCAAAGTGTGCTCTATAGAACGCAGAAACAGTCCAATTTCAAGCAATTAAACGATTCAAACCATAAAGACAAAGTTATATCTGTGACAATTTGATGCCCCTTAGTAACCAAAGTGAGTAGCTCTGCGTACAAATGTTATCAGTTACTCCAATATTTCCATGAAACCCGCAAATACATCCATTAGTAGAGTCCCCAAGAGGATCACCAAAGCCAGCGTTATAGATTAATTATATAACTCAAGACAATTGATTTGAACTGATAAAATAAATTAAACATACTATATATAAGATTTATTCTCCTAAAAAATAATGATCACACACACATATATATAGTTTTTAGAATTAAGTTTTTATTTTTCTCCAAAAATATCATTATGGATTATTTATTTAACGAGTTAAATAAATTTATAAAAAAAATTGTCAGCACATCTTAATATTACTAAAAAAAATAGATAAACATAAAATGATAAAATTATAAACATACATTCGTTATTCTCGAACGCTTTTCAGCCCTTCTCTGTTTTTTTCGGGTGTAATTAATTTCAAGTTTTGAACCCTTCTCAATTAGTTACATTAGAGCATCTACGTTGCTCAATGCGTTGTTTAACAAAAAAATGTTATTATTTTTTTATATTATATCTAATTTTGAGTTGCTTAAAATTAAAGAAAATTATTACTCATTAATTATTTGATTTTATATTAAATATAAGAGAAAAATAATAGAATATTTATGAATTAAATAACTTGTTAATAAAAATACCCATTTAAAAGAAAATTATTTAAATTGCTTAAAGTTAGAAATACATAAATTAGATTGTTGATATTAACATTAGAGATACTCTTACATGCTCATATTACCTGAAAATCCGGCTAGCGGATAAAGAATACCAGGGTCACGATAGTAGAAAATGAGCCCACGTTTGAGGGGTGTTGTGGATTGAATTTGATTGATTTTGAAGAGAAAAATCATTGGATCCAATCAATTATTTCAGTTTTGTTATTGATTATTTAAGGGATTTAATTTAAATTTTTAATCCAATATGATCTGATCCAATCTAAAATATTTTGGATAGGATCCATTTTTGGTATTAATCTTATTTTTAATTTTTTTAAAAATACTAAATAAAAAATAAGATATATAATAAAAATTAATTTAAAATATCAAATATTTTATTTATATGTGATTATATAATTAATAATGAATATATACACATTTTAACTCAAATAATTAGTAAAAATATCTTTAATTAATTAATTATATTTTTCATAAATAGATATAACCTATATGATAATTTTATAAATATATTAAAAAATGAAAATAGAAATAAGTGATACTATAAATTTATGAATATATATACAAGTTTTTGTTTGAATCAATTTTTAAAATTAAATAAAAAATCAAATCCGATCCAATAAAAAAATTGTTTTTAATCCGTTTAATTTTTTATTTATTCGATCTTCAGTTCTTTTGAATCTGTTTTTTTTTTATCCACATTGGATTGGGGAGTTTATGAACACCCCTACTGTGTACCAAGTTCCCTGAATTGTTAAGAAAGAATCTTAGAATTCAAAAAATATGAATACAGGAGTTTGGGCCTTACTATTGGTCCTGCCCCACTCTGGCATATATGTTAAATGCATAGCACCAAGACCAAACTAGTTCCCACACCTCTCAGATCATTTGCCAGCTGATTCCAGCTCTTGCCGGTGAAGTTCCATGGTCCATTTGATTGCAACGAACTTAAAAGGTAGCCTTGTTCCTTAATTCAAAAACAACTCTCAATCCCTCCCCATAAAAAAACAATCAAGGAATCATGACATTTCAGAAATTGTCAATGGCCGTGCGCGATCAATATAATGACTCGTACGTCTCAAACTTCTCTCTTAATTGTAAATTTTTTTGTCAAATTTGTTGGTCAAATAATATTTCTCTTCTCAGAACTATTGCATGAAATTGTTAAATTCCTTTCTCTCATTATTCAATAATATTTGGCACACAGGCCGGCCACTTTAGTTCTTGGCATCATGCCAAACACCCCACTGACTATTTAATGTTAAAACATTACGACTGAACTGTGGGGAATGTAATTGTTCGTAAGCTAATGGATTGTTAGGTTGAAATTGATCAACAAACCTAAGTTATGGATTATTGCATTAACAGTTTTTCTATGCCACACCATCTTCGCCAGGACTAAATTGAGGAAGGAAAGTTCCTCCCATGTCAAAAGAAGCATTAGTCTTTCTATACCAGCATGGCAGCATCTCCTTACTAACTTCCAAAATTGCAAGATCATTAATTTGAACATATACTATCCTGGCAAAGTGCCAATATTTCCAGGAGGGATATTCTTTGGTTGCAAATGTTTCACTGAGGAAAAACAATATTATGCAATGTTAGTTGAGGAAGTAAAGTTCATCTCATGTCAAAAAAGCATTATCTAGCCTATCTACCAGCATCCCCCTTACCAACTTAATATTTCGAGATCATTAAATTGAACATTTCTTATCCTGCTCCTGCCAATATTTTCAGGAGGGGCATTCTTTGGTTGCAAATGTTTCACTGGACAAAAACAATATTATGAGAAGTACAATGAAGTTGAGGAAGTTAGAAAGGGGAACACAAGGAAATAAAAAAAAAATGACGTAGAATAAAACATTAAAGTTTAAACCATTGAGGCAGACCAAATTAAACGTTATTTTAAATAATGCTTTCACATGTTCTTCACTCGATCCCACACAAAGCCAAGAACCATCACGGATCAACAGGCATAAGATTTTTCAGCTTGACATTAGTTTCAAGTTTGAATCTTGAATACGTAACTATGGTAGAGCTTTATTGTGTGCAACACTCAGTTCGAGTAGCATTGGCTCTCGTAGAAGATTCCTATGGTCTCTTAAAAAAAGGGAAGTATTCTGCTGGATATTGAAAATCCTGGAGGGCTTCGGCATAAACATCAGTTTCACCAAACTTGTACCCATTGTCAATAAAAACAACAGCAATGAAAGAGTGGCATACTATAAGATTTAATTGTTTTCATTTAATGGAAGGGAAGGGGGCTTGAGATGTAAGAATGTTGGACTAAAATGGATGACCAGACCAACAACATAGTCCAAGTGATCATACAAATACATACATGAATGATAAAAATAACCAAAAAAGGGGGGGTTATTAAACGGAAAGTCAACTAATGAAGCGGGCATTACTAGACACTACTACTTAAAGATCGAATTGAAGGAACCAGCAAAGAGCCATTCATTAAGTAGAAGTGCACAAATACCATGTTTCTCTATGTTCAACCATTTGAAGAAAGGGAGAAAAATGGAAGAGAAAATAGCATTACAGAAACTTAAGAGGCAAAGGATAACCAGAAATCCAGAATGCCATAGTGAATTTACTGAGTTATGAATAAACTGTAATGTCTCAATCAGGAATAGAATAAGAACCTTCAAGGTCACACTTGCTAATAGATGATAACTGTGCACATTAGTCCAGAACATCCTAATTTGAATTAGGTCCAACCGTTTTGTTAATATTGAAATCATAGTGTCATTAGTGTGGCTTGGAGAGTTTTGGCAAGCTAGTGCTCACAATAGGTGCTACCATATCTTGATTATTGCCCGTAAAGGCTCCTAGAGAAGTTTCACAGTTAGACAGTGCAGCGGAAGGAAGTTTCTCCACAACAACTTCGGCAACATTTGAGTCCAATGTTTGAGAATTTCCATCAATGTAATGCTAGCTTGTTCAACATTGGAGGTACGAACACACCACCAAAATGCATTTCAGAACTATTTTCAACTTCCCCTGATCTTCCCATATCAAGAACAGACCTTTCAGTGCTAGCAACTACAAGCACAAGAACCTGTGGAACGTTAGATAACAATTTTTCTATTGGCCAATTTTCAGAATATGATAGACTTGTTTTTGGAGGAAGTGCACACACGCATAACCTTATTACAGAATACCTAAAATTTCATCATTCAGAAAGTCACAACATAAAACTAGTGCTGGATCACCACCATAGTTACGTGCCACTAGGTTACTGCAGGAGTTACTTTAGAACTCACAACCTGATTACCTCAACAAGATCCCTTCATCTTGTTCTCAATTTTCTGTCTCGATAAAATAAACACTCGAGGTTAATAAATGTTAGCTCACTGCCTAATACCTAAAAGGATACATATCTAGTGAACAAATCAGAAAACTGCAAGAACACATAACCTTGGAACGAACGAGTTTGCCAAAGAAAGTGATTTAAATTGAACATACATCTAAAGAAATTTTTTAAACTAGTTCGGAGGCTCACAACATATTTCTAGGATCATCTTGTGGGCGAGGCATAACATTCCCTAAACACCAATGCAAATTATTTGCAGCACTGATACAATATTTTGTTGGACTCTACTCCTTTAACATCCAAACCAGTAATACTGACTCGTGTTACACGGGTGTCAAAAATCTTACATGTTTAAAATATTATTGTTTACAAGTATTTATTAATAAAAATTAAATGAAAAATTAGTAGATTAAAGTTTTTTAGTAGATTGAACTTTTTTAGAAAATAAAACAGCCAAATATTCTATTTTTTATAGCTATTTACTGAACCAATTGGTTGTCATTCACTATCCACTTGGCAGCCAAGATGTGCAGTTTTGGCCACTGCCATATGACTTGTATTGTTGCAGTTGATGGAAACTGATGTCATAGTAAAATCAATATTTGCAAAGACATTGGTAACAGTTAAAGCATATGAGTTCATATATATAAAACACCATAGTTGCATACTTGCATTAACATTCTAAATGATTTTTAGTAGAAGAAATTTGGAAAATACAAGTAAAACAATTTACTAATAAATCAAGAGATGATCAAGAACTGTTCAGTCATGTGCAACTTTATTTTGAGGTCAAAAAATATGATTTCATTCAAGCGGGAAAGCATCATAGAAGGAAGCAAAAAGCATCCACCATTATATGGAGTGTAATTTAACCAACCACACTTGTGCAGAAACTTAGCCCGATTTGCTGATAGATGGATGCTTTAGTATATTGCAGTGGAACATGAGACACAAGAAAAAAAGGAGTTACAACCTTCAGCTATTTCTGCACAACCTTCCTACAAGTGGTCAATGCATGGGTTCATACAATTTTCTTTCTTTCGTGGAACAGTTGTAAACAATCAGTGAATCAGTTTCAGCCTTAACATTACAGGAAAGTCGTGCAATTAGAGACTCATTGCTAGATTTCTTCTATGTTAGTCGGTTGACGTCATACAAATTCATAAGAAGCTTATCAATAAGTCCTGATGGAATTGCTCTGACATCTGAAAATATTTAAAGAAAACAGGTAGTGAAGAAATAGAGGCAATGCACAGTAGCTTGAAACTTAAATTGTTGACAAAAAATATCTTACCACCACAGCAAAATCATAAATGATAAATAAAATAAATATGTTGTTAGTTCAAACACATTCTGAAATATAATTCTGAAGTAATACATGTGTTGCGTAATAGGATTTCTCCTTATATTAGAGACCTCCTACTCTAGAGTATAAAAATGTATTCTACCTTTACTCTTAGGTGAGACATGATTTGTATAAAGTTCTCTAATTATATTATCTCCATAAATCACAGAGATAAGATATAACTGGGAAAAGATATGCTCAAATGTAATTAAGATATGTTTAATACATGATAAGATATGGTGATAAGATAACATACATTTGTAATGATCGGCCCAATGCCTAGTGGGCTAGATGTGATTGCTTATTGGGACTCGACCAATGACTCAGTTAATTGGGCTCGACCCAATGAAAATCAGACAGGACACGGTCTCTCAGGCCCAATTATGAAATATGAAAAGTCTAAAATATTAAGTTGTTAATCCATTGAACTCGTCCAAATGACTTAATCCAATGGACTCAACCCAATGGGGACCGGAGGGTACAACATGTTTACAGAATTCACCCCTTGAAGAAAACAGGAAATTTTTCATGTTCAAAGGACAGAACATCAAACCTGAAGTCCTGAACCTAGTGTGTCCTTCTATCACATTTTATTAATTTGGAGATATTTGGCATCAAAACTTCACCAGGTAAAACTACACATCCTTATGAGAAACAGAAGTTAGGTTTCTCCCTTATCAGTTACCACCATTCACCACCGCAAATAAAACAAAAGCCATACTTCAAGGTGTAGAATTATGCGGTTGACAAAGATGCATTATCTAAAAAGGAAGAAAAAAGTCGACAAAATCACACAAGATGATCAATTAGAACACTAAGAAATAAAGTGAAACATGATAAGTCTGAGCACCGAGCAGATTTCCCTGTAAGAACAACTCAACATTCTGTTATTAAGGCATATGTGAAATATCCTTGGAAAAAAATGAAACAGAAAAAAATAGGGGGGAAAGAACTTATATGTAAATGAGAAAAAGAAAAAGAAAAGAAAACAAGGTGCAAAGAAAGAAATGCAAAAAAAGAAAGACTATTTTTTCATTAGGGAAGACCTGGATAACATTAGTTTTATATATTTTGTTGGGTTTACTATTTTTTTGGATTTATGTTTTTAGTCACTAATTTAACTTTTAATCAATGAAAGTTTTTAAACTTTTAGTCACTAAGTTAACTGGTGGTGTAACAGTGATGATAGTCTAATTACTTTTCACATCATCAAATAGTCTAGTTAAATGTCATGTTTATTTTTTTTCATAAATTACATTTTTAGACCCTTATCAATAATTATAAAACATATATCATTTTACTTTGTACATCATATTTAGTTGCTTTTTTCAAAATATTTTCAGTTCCATTTTTTTTTTGCTATTTATCTTTGTTACACTTAAATTTTGTATTTATAACAAAGATAAATTTAAGATATTGTGAAAGTACATTTTTCTTCTTATTTTTCTCATTATTTATGTTTTTGTACTTTCACAAGAAAACTTGAAAATCTCCAACATATCAATAATCTCCCTTAAATTGAATCAAAACTATTGGAATTAAGTGTGAAGGTGAAATCTTATTTTGAAGAAAAATGAACAAGTTAAGCAAGTGAGAAAGACAACAAACCTGATTTTTTAAGATTTTAAATTTAAGGTAATGTTAAGTTCACTTATATAATGTATTTATGATTCATTGGTGAAGATATCTCTAATATTTTACCCTTCAATTCACCAACAATTAGGGGTGTTTACGGGTCACCCGCAAATTCGAATTGACCCAAATTGATTCGAACAATTTGGGTTAGGTCGTTTATGTATTTGGGTCAAAACCAAATTAAACCGATCAAAACCTTTCATGTATGGGTTGAATTACGGATTTAGATTTATAAATCTGATTAAGATCGAATCAAATTGACCAAAATTTTTAGACTTTAAATACTGTTAATATTGAGACTCCAAGTATTAGAACTGTACGTGTTAGAATTCCTAGTATCAGACCTTCTTATATTACTTTTATATACATTATTATTTGTTTCATCTTTTTTAAATATTTTTTTTTTCTGAATCATATTTTATTCAGCAAATCTATATGCAACAAATCTTATTACAACAAAACTTATTACAATAAATTAGTTTGTAGACAATAATTGTGATTTAGATTATTGTAGTAGATCTCATTAAAGAATATTTTATTTTAGTTTGTATTAGTTTATTTTAGAATATTATGTTGATGACATTAAATGAATCAATTTTATTATTTTTAAATATTTGATAATATTATGTTAATTTTATTAATATTTGGATGAATCATGATATAAAGTAGTAGTTCTAAGAAAAAAAAAATTTAAATAAGTAACTCATTGACCTCAACTGAACCGAACCGTTTATGAATGGATTGAATTAGGTTGAGTTTCAAAAAAAAAATTGAAAACTAAACTAAACCAAATCGATCAAATTTGATTAAATTAAATCCTAAATTTGATCAAAATTGACTCACCAACACCCTACCAACAATTGGTATTAAACTTCATACCTTTGAGTTTTAAGTCTTGGGTTGGAGATCTCCCTAGTACCCCTCCATTTTCCAACAACTACAAACAAAATAAGACTCCAAGTTCGAACCATATAAGAGTATCAATTGACAAAATATTGCCATAAATAAATTTACACTTCCAACAATTGAAGTGTCGATTTTTTTTTTTTAAATAACACCGCAATTCCGCAAACATGTGTTTTTGAATAAGGAGATAAGAACATAAATAAGATTTTATAAAATTAAAAAGGGAACAAATTTGTTTGACCAATTTTTTTTTGTTAAAGCCCCTACCTTTTATCATAAGAATCCAATGGCAGTGGGGAATTGATTAATGAAGGACCAATTGAAATGCTTCAAGCTGTTACTTTGTGTTGGTTAAAAGTTACGTGGAAGTAAACTGATACAATATATGAATCAGATTTTATAAATTTAAAAAGGGAACATAATTCTGTAAAAAAAAAGGGAACATAATTGTTTGACCAATAAAAATGGTTAAAGCCCCTGACTTTTATCATAAGAATCCAATGGCAGCGACCAGCGACACCAGTTGAAGGTGTTGCTTTATGTTGGTTAAAGATTAGGTGAAACTAAACTGGTACAATTTAATTGGTTGGCAACAATTATTTTATTTATTCTTTGACAATTGTCTTTAAGAAAAATAGTTAGTAAAAACGTTTAAAAATTAAAATTAAAAAAGGTTTCTCTCTATACTTACTTAATTTTAAGGAATTTTAATTATTATTAAAGATATCAATTTAAATATTTTTTTAATTCTTGTAAAATTTAAGCATATTATTAATTCTTGTAGATATGATTAAATTTATTTTTAGTCATTTAATTTTATTTATCAATTTCTTAATAACTTTTTTAAAAAATCATGTCTTTACGTAATAGTGATGCAGCCATCTAGTCATACCAATTAGTAACTATCCTGATATAACGTATAATGTGTCTTGTCTAGCATGCATTTTATATCATTAGTAAGTAGCGGTAAAAAATGTAAAATTCATTTATTAAATTTTAATTAAAAAAAACAAAATCAATAAAAAAAATCAAACAATAAAAGCGATATTTAATCACATTTATCAAAAATAAAATCACATTTGACCAAAATATATAGTAATAATATTCGTTGGAATTACCATTTGAAATCCTAAACCAAAAGGAAAACGCAAAAGCGACCAGCTAGTATTTTAGAAATAAAAAAAAATACGTGCCTCTAATATGTTTTTGATTCCATCGAAAGTCCAAAAGCAAAAGTGGAAAAGGTGAAGGCCACTGAAAACCATTATAATTCTGTCATCTTTTTGAAAGCTAAAGGCCGTGCTCATATATCAAATTCAATTGTTCTTAGTTTTGTCAATAAAAGAAGAAAATGGATCGATCGTGCTTTTCAGAAAGTCACCAACCAAAGTGACTAAACACGATAGAATTAAGGTATGTGGGGATCTTTAAATTTTAGTGACCATTTTGTTTCATTCCCCGCATCTTCCTTCTGTTCGTCACGTAAACTTGCAAGATGCAATTGTGCAAACCATCCATTTGCCATTGAATCTTTTTTCTTTATTATAATGTCAGCGTGTAAATTAAGAAACATACAATATAACGTATGCTGTTTGTTTATAAAACTTTGTTAATTGATTCATTTTGACAATGAAAAGTATAATACTGCAATGGAAGTCAAATACTTTTAGATATGTTTCAAAATTATTGTCCACTTTGGCTTTCTGTGACTTAAGGGTTAAGTTTATTTTCAAAGCATGTTTGATGCATTGATGTTAACATAACATGGAAATAAATTGTATGGGTTTAGTGTTTTTTTTTTTATCCAAATGTTAATAATTAATTTATTAATACGAAAAATCAAATTTATTATTATTTTTTCCTTTTTAATTATTCCATCAATCTTATATTTTCAGATTTAGTTGTGGATTCCTCTTATGTGGCAGGTGACATATAAAGAATATATTTTAACAATTATGAGAAAGTGACATGAGAAAAAAGTTGTTCAAATTTAATAGAGGAAAATAAAAATATTTTTAAGCAATTGTGGATCAAACTTGTCCAATTTACTTGGACCTTGGAAAAATAGTTCTGGCCAAACTTGTCCTCGAGGTGCGAGCATTCAAAGTAATCAAATGTCTTCCACTATTCCTAATGCCCGTACCGGTAACATTATGATTTGCAATCAATACTTCAATGCACTTTATTTATGTGGGATTCACAATTTTACATCCGGATACTTTAAAAGTGACTAATTTATTTTATAAAATAAAGTAATTAACTTTAGTTGTTAATAAGAAAAACAATTATTAATATTATGTGTATATATAATTAATCATAGAAATATTATAATAATATTAATTATTGATTTTTAAAGTGAATTGTCCACTTTAGATAAATTAAATCCGTCAATATAACATGTGTTAAGGCTTAAGTTAATTAACTTTTGAGTAACAACATGCATTTGAAAAATGCTCAAAATTTGGTACTATTCAGTAATCCACCTCAACCTATGAATTATAGTGATCAGTATTATTAAACCTTATACGTGATAAATAGGAGTATGGAGTGAGAGTCTGAGACTGAGACTGTTATGAGAAATTAAAAATATATATTTAATTATATATAAATAGTTTTTTTTTTATCATTCTTTAATTTCTTATTTGGAATTTTGATTTTTTTTCTTTTACAATTTATATTATCAGATTTTAAAAAATCTACAAAAATTTTCCAATCCACAATTTTACGTAAATTTATTTCTTTTCTTTTTTATATTTTAATTAATTAATTTTAATTATTAAATGTTAATTTACACATTATTAGAATACTGACATATCAATAGTCAATTATTAAGTCAAACAATCAACGTAAGCAAAGTTGGTTATGGGAATAAATAATGAATTTTCTAACATTTAAGAACTAAAATCATAGGAAAAAAATATGGAGACTAAAAGTAAAAGTGTGAATAAAAAATTAAAAGGAACCCAAATTGCTATTAAAATAAAAAAGACAAATCAATATAGCTAAAAGATTAAAAAACGAAAAAGACCAATTAATCAAAATTATAATAGTAAGAACTCAGGTAGACATAACATAATATATACTTCACCCATCAATTTATTTAGTTCATTTCATGTTGGCAACTAGTTCAACATTTTATTTTGACACTTGGATATTGTTCTTCCATCCTCTTATGATGATGACATTGAAATGATCAAATTGAGTGATATTGGTCGCTGGACCTTCCATAAATCAACATTAAAAGTGTCAGAGACTCACAGGATCGAGATGTAGATTCGGGCAACACCAAAATGACCCACTTTCTCTTTCAACTTATGGCTTTTCTTTTTCACTTCTGTGGTTCTATCACAAAGTTTGGACTTTGGGAGGCCTATGAATTATGATAACTATATGTCAAGTGGTTACTCATGGGTTATCCCACGTTGTAATTAAGGACTAAGGAGCAAAAATATAAAACATTATTTAACATATTGTGACTGTAGTGTACTGGTGGTAAATGTAAATAAAATAAGAGAATACCATGCCTTATTACAGTATTTTTATTTTTTTACAAACTCATATTAATAATTAGTATGATATTAGAAAAACTGGTATCATTTGTGTGGCGGGCTTTGGCCCCTCAGTATCTCTTATATAACTCTAAACTTTATAATTTATTATCAGTTACTTTATTTAATTAACAAGTTGAATATGAAATGTAAGTACCGCGCCTTTCCAATTAAACATTATAATTTGTCATAATAATAAAGTAAATAATTTATTTTATTTAACTTTATATATATATAAGAAAATAGTAATATTAAAACCTTATTAATTATTAGTGCCTTATGGGAAGATACCATTTGAATTTATTTTTTCACTACCTAAGCTTTTTGTTTCGACATAAAAAATAGGAATAAAAAACAATATATTGTTTAGACCAATAAAAATAAGACATAATGAAAACAAAATTCTTCAGTTCACCTTATTTAAATGAGTAGAAGAGTGAATAAAAAGATATAAAAAAAATGTGTAAAAACATTTCCATTTTTATATAAAAATAAGAATGAAAAAATCATGAACTCCGTGAAAAAAAGAGGGGAAAAAAATAAAAATAAAAACAAAGAATTGTTTTTTTTACATAAAGTCCCTAACTTGACTAGATGTTTTTTTACGTAGTTACACACAAAAACACTTATTACCATACACTTATTGTGCTGTAAAAAGAAATGTCATACACTTAATTATTTTTTTTCTAAATTATATTATTTTTTATTAGAAATAATTTTACTCCGAATATAATCATCATAAATGATAAAAAAAATCTTTGAATATTTAATGTAATTATATATCCAAATTTTGAATATGAAATTTTTAATTAAATTGAAAAAATTTCACGCTAATTTTCCACACACTCGATATTCATACACTTATACTAAATGAAAGATAAAATGAAGAATTTTTTTTCTTCTACATTTTGTTTTATTTAACTTAATTTTTTTCAAAAACAAACATAGGATGAATTATTTAGCTCCTCTATAAGGGAGATACATTACTATCAAAATAGTGCAATGAAATCCTCATTAAAGAATCGAGAAAAAAATTAAAAGAGAAAAAGAGTAAATATTGAATAAGAAAGGGTAAAGTCCATGTAAAAAAAAAAAAACACGATCATGTGACAGTGTAAACGACTCATGCGATCTTCTTGACTTAGGCTAGTCTCGCACTTCATCATACGACATGGGTCCTCATATGACACTCTGTCGTCAAGCTGTGGGACCCACGCACCACTAAGCACAAATACGACACTGAAAAGTGAAACCTGTTATCCCTATCCGTGCTAACGCTACTACCACCAGAGTACCACTATCCCAATTCCCAAATTCTCTTTCATAAATCATTATACTAGAAATTTAGAATACTCGCGGAATGTACTTTAAACTTACAAAAGAAAACAAAGTATTATATAGTTTTTGGTTGACCAAAATAAATAATACATTCTTTTATGAAATGAAAATATACTAAAATTTAATTTCATTTTTTTTAATGAAAATTGAAACTCTTAACTATTACCTTCATAGACAAAACATTAACAAAGATTCCAAATTAAAATTTATTTACGATAAAAAACTAATGATGAATTTTTTAATAATTTATTGTGCATGGAAAATAATGTAATAATTGATTAAATAATATTATTATAAGTTATAAAATTTGCAAGTTATCTTTTTCTTTTAATAATTTTTTTGTCTATGACCAAAAATCTTCACAAATAAAACTGTGATATTAAATTATTAATCCACAGATGATGGAGGGCATTAACTAAATAAAACTTCTCTGAAGTTACCATTCTAAAAACATTATCATCATAATATTAATATGAGATTCTGAACAAATTTTTATTTATCCAAACCCTTTAAATAAAAAAATAAATGTAATATCTATACAAGTTTTTTTTTGTCGTTATTGGTATTGATTTTCTTTTTTTGGTATTTATTGGTAAAATATTTTAGTCTTTTAAATGCATGACACACCAATTTTTTAAAATAAATGATTTTTTTAAATATCTCTCACTTTTCGGGCTGTACATTGCGAATGCCCAAAGGGCATGGAAGAGTTTTTCTTGTTATCAATATCTATTTTCTTTTTAACAAATGTCCAAAGAATTTTAGTTAAAAAATTAAAAAAATTATTTTATTGAAATATATAAAATTATTTATGATTTTTTTAACATTTATCTATGATTTTGATAATAAATATTTTTTATAAAAAAAATTCTTAACCAATTTAGAAAAACACTTTCTTTTCATCTGTACACTATGAAGAATCAACATCTATTATTTAATTTTAGTGTAGTAGAATGCGACTAACAGCGAAAAGCGATACCAACTTCTATTCTGGTATGTTCTTCTTCTTCTTCTGCCTAGAAACAAACTGAGAGAGTAGTTCACTTTCTGTATTGGTTTCTCACATTTCTATGGTTTCATTTTAGCAAAGCCACACACCCTAGAAAAAAATGGAGAGTATCTTCCTCTCCTCCTTCAAGTTTGCACTCTCCCTCTCACTCCTACTCCACTCACCTTCTTTTTCCTCTGCTCAGATCATGCAAGGTATCTTTCTTTCTTTCTTCATTCAATTCTCTTCTTGTCTTTTCTCAACACCAAATCTTTTCCAGCTCCACCACTTTTATTTACTCTGCAAATGACGTCTTGTTTTAGCAGTTGTTGTAGTTCTCTGCCTCTGCTTATCGGTTTGTTAATATTTCTGCTTTTTATTTTCTTCCTTATTTTTCTCCGCGTCTGTGCTGTGCCCGAAGGTGTTCTTCTTTGGATGAAAATCTGAATTCTGAGAACTCCTTAGCAGTTGCTTTTATCAATATTTCTCTAAAAAAATTAATGTCTTTCTGGTTTATACTTTGGATCCTATGGAGCAAAATAAATTTATTTACTATTTACCATCCTGTTTTAGAGAGATAGCGGTGATTATTGATGCTTTTGCGCAGTGTATACATTAACAATAAACAGAATAGGAAAAAAAAAATACTAAGATCTAAGCCTCGATGACAGTTGATAAATTGATTCATACTGGTTCGGTTGGATATGAGATCATCGGTTAAGATCGAGTTTTATAATGGTTAATGAATCTTTATATGAAGCTTTGTTTGTTTCTGTTTAGAAAACTTTTATGATGGTTAATCTCCTGGACTTTGTCTGCAATATTTTTGGTAGAGTTTGGAATTAATTCTATTTATTTAGGCTGCTATGAATTACAAAATATGTCATTTTAAGCAGGTTTTGTAAGTTTGGACTGTGGAGGTACAGAAAAATTTACTGATGAACTTGGTCTTCATTGGACTCCTGATGATAAGCTTACGTATGGACAAATAAGCACTATATCAGTTGCAAACGAGACACGGAAGCAATACACAACACTTCGACACTTTCCCGCTGATTCCAGGAAATACTGCTACACTCTTGAAGTTGTTAGCAGGACGAGATACCTATTGAGGGCAAGCTTCTTATACGGGAACTTTGACAATAACAATGTTTATCCGAAATTTGACATTTCTGTTGGGGCTACGCATTGGTCTACTATCGTTATATCTGATGCTAATAGCATAGAAATGCGAGAGCTTATATTTTTGGCTTCGAGTCCTACAGTAAGTGTATGCTTATCGAATGCAACAACAGGACAACCATTTATATCTACACTAGAACTTCGGCAGTTCAACGGTTCGGTTTACTATACACAATTTGAGCAACACTTCTACCTTAGTGTCTCTGCAAGGATAAATTTTGGTGCAGAGAGTGATGCTCCAATTAGGTACTTAAGTCATTCTATATGTTGCTTCATAATCTGTTCTCCTACTCATTAACATTTGAAAGAATTTTTTATAAGTGTGTGGATATGGATTAATTTTGATGGATTGAGTATGTAAGAGTATTACAGGGTCAACAAACCATATTGTTAAACATGTACACGTCCCTTACATATTGATATCCCTCTTGACTAGCCGACTAGGTAAAATCATAGAACTTTCCTTTCGTTTCAGAACTTCACAACTTTGTCATTTCAGGTATCCTGATGACCCTTTTGATAGAATTTGGGAGTCAGATTCTGTGAAGAAAGCTAATTATCTTGTTGATGTTGCTGCTGGAACTGAGAAAATTTCTACAACAGTACCAATTGATGTCAACAGAGATGAAATGCCTCCAGTGAAAGTGATGCAAACAGCTGTAGTGGGTACTAATGGATCTCTAACTTACCGGTTGAACTTGGATGGTTTTCCGGGTACTGGTTGGGCATTCACCTATTTTGCAGAGATTGAAGATTTGGATCCCGATGAGTCTAGAAAATTCAGGCTAGTACTTCCGGGTCAGCCAGATATTAGCAAGGCTGTTGTAAATATTGAAGAAAATGCTCAAGGGAAATATCGCCTCTATGAACCAGGATTTACCAATATATCTTTACCCTTTGTGCTCTCTTTTAGATTTGGCAAGACATATGATTCTTCTAGGGGACCTCTCCTAAATGCCATGGAGATAAATATGTATTTGGAGAAAAATGATGGCTCTCTAGATGGTTAGTTCTTTAATAAGAAACTACATGTGTGTGTTTTTTTAACTAACTCGCAACAATGTAGAATAACTATTTAGAAAATTTGTTGTACCATGTGGATTAATTTATGTACTATGTGAATGGGATTTTTTGTAGGAGCAACAATTTCCAATATACTTTCACACTACTCTGCAGCAGACTGGCTCCAAGAAGGTGGTGATCCATGTCTGCCTGTTCCATGGTCATGGGTTCGATGTAACTCTGATCCACAGCCAAGAATAGTTTCAATGTAAAGGTTAATTTTTTTTAGGTTATAGTCTTGCTTATGTATGGTTTCCTTCTCTAGCCCAAAAAGGAAAAGAGAAAGGATAAGTTCAGTTTATATATGTTTTAAAACTTGATAGAGAAGTGCAAGTGATCTTATAGTTAATTTGTTTTCATGGTGGTGACAGCTTGTTATCCAATAAAAACTTAACTGGAAATATTCCTTTGGATATCACCAAATTGGTTGGTTTGGTTGAACTGTAAGTTTCATCATCTTAATTTATAATATTTTTGGTACTTAGCTGTCAATGTTTCATGTTTGATCCATTATATGATTTAATCCTTTAATGCAGATGGCTTGATGGAAATATGTTGACCGGTCCATTTCCAGATTTTACTGGATGCATGGACTTAAAGATCATGTAATCCCTGATAATTTCTTCCGCTTGTCATGTTATGGTGTATGTAATAGTTACCTAAGTGCAATTTTTTCCTTTGCAGTCATCTTGAAAACAATCAATTGACAGGTGTGCTCCCAACCTCTTTGACAAACCTTCCTAGCTTGAGGGAACTGTAAGCCTTCTAAAACTTATATATCAGTCGTTTTATCAAATTGGAAACATTTATACTTCTGATACATCCAGTTATGATCTTAAATAGAATATATACCTCTGTTGATGACCCTGGTGACTGTAGTCATGTTTAAAATAATACTTAAGTTATTATGATTTATACTTTTTGCTTTATTTTGAGATAATTATGCAATGCTTATGATATTTGCAGGTATGTGCAAAATAATATGTTATCTGGAACAATACCATCAGAACTTCTAAGCAAAGATTTGGTTTTGAAGTGAGTACAGTTTCAACATTGTATCTTAAGCATAAGTTGGGACCATGCAACATTACTATAATAGAAAATGGAGGAAAGTATTGGCAGGTCTCATCTTAGAGGATAATTGATAAACATTTCTATCTTGTTAACTATTTTCTTCTAGATGTTATAATCTTTTCCTGGTTCATGCTTAGTGTTGATATCTGTAACAACATGAAACAAATTTGGCTGCTATGTAACTAGAAAAAGTAACAAGCCAAGTTTGATCCATTAAGGTGAAGATTATTTAGGAGAAAGGCCTAGAGTGTGTGTGTGTGTGTGTTTTAAAAGAAAGTTTCATGTCAATGGGCTAATATCCAATCATACTTTCTTCCCCTACTCTTCCTGTATTTTGTTCTTTCATATTTATCCTTGTCTCTTTCTTTTAGATGATTCTCGTTTAATCTTTTGGACTTTCAGCTGAATGTCATATTGCTTAGATAAACATTTAGTATCTATGAGCTAATCTTCTTAGTAATATTGGATGCTACTTTAGTATGCTTGAATTTTTTTCTCTCAGAATGAAATTACTTCAAATCTAGTTGAAAATATATTTCTTGTAAATCATTGTTTATTCTTTTGTTGCAAATTTTCTAATTATCTCTTCACCATATTTATGTGATAACCACTACTCTTTTTTCTGAACAGCTACTCTGGAAATATAAATCTTCACAGAGAAAGTAGAATAAAGGGACACATGTATGTTATCATTGGTTCATCAGTTGGAGCTTCTGTTCTACTTTTGGCTACTATTATATCTTGCTTATATATGCATAAAGGGAAGAGAAGATATCATGAGCAAGGTAGAATTCTAAACAGTTATTTATCGTGTCTGTTAGATATTTGAGATGATAAAACATGGTTTATATGTTTACACTTTTATAGGCTGCATTGATTCTCTCCCTACACAAAGGCTGGCTTCTTGGAAGAGCGATGATCCTGCAGAAGCTGCTCACTGCTTCAGTTATTCTGAAATTGAAAATGCTACAAATAACTTTGAGAAAAAAATTGGTTCTGGTGGTTTTGGAGTTGTATACTATGGGAAGCTAAAAGATGGAAAAGAGATAGCAGTTAAAGTTTTAACCAGTAATTCCTATCAAGGCAAGCGAGAGTTCTCAAACGAGGTAACCTGCATTTAATAAACCTCTCGAAGTATTCCAGCATTGCACTGTAACTTATTATTTTGCGTGTGGCATTTTCTTTTTATGATCTTTGAGATTTTGCTTTGTTTCATGGATGTAAAACATATTTGTCAATAATTGAAATAATGCATGGACCAACGGAAATTTCTTGCAGCAATCCCTTGAGAAATAAAAGTAGGTTGTGGCTAATTGGCAAAAATGTTTTTAATCTAATTTAAAAGAACAAATGAATGAATATACTCTGGCCATTACTCATACACTAATCATCTTAAAACAGCTTATTTAAAAATAAATAAAAACCTTGAGTAAAACCATGTTCTTGAACAGGACAGAAAGTTGCCCTTGCAGAAAATTGTAGCATATTTTTTGGGTATTTATCATCTAAGTTCAACTGTTGTCCCAAAGTGGAAACATGTTTTACAATGTTGCATGAGTAAATTTATAATGACTGAAATTGTGCAGAGAACTTTAAAATAACCCATCTGTCTTCCAGAAACCTTTATTTTACAGGTCAATTATTGACACAAACTGGAGGATAGACATCATTACCAAACATTTCTAGTGCACTATTCTAAACTTAGATCTGCATTACAGAGCTTTGGCTTATGGACTAGAACAAAGTGGTACCATTAAGTTATTTGGTATCCACAATCTATTCTGCAGTTAAACTTCAAGTTTTCTTCTTAAACCTATCAATCACCAATGAATTTAGAATGGCCTCTCCGAGCTTGTTTGGGATGATGGGAGGAAAGGAATTGACAAAGGAGGAATAAAATTTAGGTTGAAAGTCTGATTACATTGTTTGAAAAGATAAGAAAATGAGATCAAACGAAATGGGGGTGGCATTTTGCATTAGTTCCATAAAATACTACCTCTCCAAAAAAGAGAAAGAGTTGAGAGAAAATAAAAAATGAGTTTGTGATATTTTTAGATAATTATTTCACAGGTGAATTTATAGGTTTGCAGTTTTCTCATCATTTACCATTTCTTTCTATTTTTTTGCCTGCCCTCTTTTGTTTCTAAATAAAGCATAAAGTAGATAAAATAGTTGCAATTTTCTTACTAAATTCTATTGTAATTGAATTGATGTTTTTCTTTGATCCAGGTTACTCTTCTTTCAAGAATACACCACAGAAATTTGGTGCAGCTGCTTGGTTATTGTCGAGATGAAGAGAATAGTATGCTTGTTTATGAGTTCATGCATAATGGCACTCTAAAGGAACATCTTTATGGTAAGCCTGCATGATTTGAATCAAGGAGCAGAAATCCATATGTTCATAATTATGTCAAACTTCTTGTAGGCCCATTAGTGCATGGACGGAGTATCAATTGGATTAAGCGCCTTGAGATTGCAGAAGATGCTGCCAAAGGTTTATGATTTTTGAATTATTAAGCTAATGCATTTAAGAATATATAATTATTTTTTCTCTAATTTTCTGATTGAATGTCCCTTCTCTTATGATCAATCACACTATAATATATTCGCATGCTTGTTCAGGGATTGAATATCTTCACACGGGTTGTGTTCCTGTCGTTATCCACAGAGACTTAAAAAGCAGCAATATTCTTCTCGACAAGCACATGAGAGCCAAGGTCTCAGATTTTGGTCTTTCAAAACTTGCTGTTGATGGAGTTTCCCATGTTTCAAGTATAGTTCGAGGAACAGTAGGATATCTGGATCCTGAGTAAGGCCTTTATCTAATTTTAGTGAATTTATGTGTTTAAGCAAACAATGTTTTTGTGCCTTGATCTTAGTTGGATGACTAAGCTCAAATCGCCTTTGCCTCAGTAACCTCAAATTTGTCCTTGAAATCTTTTCTTGACAGGTACTATATTTCCCAGCAGCTGACCGACAAGAGTGATGTTTATAGTTTTGGTGTAATTCTTCTTGAACTCATATCTGGTCAAGAAGCAATATCAAATGAAAGCTTCGGTGTAAATTGCCGAAACATAGTTCAATGGGTAAGTTTTGATTTCTCTGCAACATAAATTTTTTAAGAGTATAAAGAAAGCCATCTTAGTTTTTTTCCCCTCAAATGATTTGTATAGTATTTAATTTGCAAGACTGAAAAAAGTAAGTCATATTAACATTTAACATGCACAAGAATGCATGTGTAAATTTATGAAATTGGCAAGCTATATGCTTCTTTTCTAAAATTAACCTAGCAATATTTTTAAACTATATATGTTAAATTATCTAAAACTAAATTTTGGTTGCCTGCATCGATGTTTTTCATAGGCAAAATTACACATTGAGAGTGGAGATATACAAGGTATTATCGATCCCTTGTTGCGGAATGACTATGACCTTCAATCGATGTGGAAAATAGCAGAGAAAGCATTGATGTGTGTTCAGCCCCACGGACATATGCGACCATCAATTTCAGAAGCTCTAAAGGAGATCCAAGATGCAATATCTATTGAGAGACAGGCAGAAGCATTAAGAGAAGGCAACTCAGATGATATGTCAAAAAATTCTTTTCATTCTTCCATGAACATGGGGTCAATGGATCTAGGTGGAGCTGAGAGTTACCTGTCAATTGATGAATCAATTGCACAGCCTACAGCAAGATAGATATCTCTTGTAAACAAAAGCAAAATTTTCTCTCTTTTTTTTCTTCCTCTGATTTTATTTTTTTCTCTCATTACTTCTTTTGTATGTGGAGGAGGCCTTGTTCATATGTGGTTTAATGATTGGTTCCCCTCCCAAACAAATGAACAGTATATATGTATGTATTTGGAGTTAATGCGTTCTGCCTTTGCAAGCACTGATACATTGTATACATTGAATTGCCATGGCAGGATGTCAATTTTGAATAATTATTGATTTTTTGTTTCATAGCATGATACTAAAATTCTAAAACCGTGGAGGGGAAGTAGTAGTGATTGAGGTAGAACAACATTACTATTTGTTACAAAAATTTTAGTACAAACTTGCACGAATTTTATTTGTTTACTTTTTCATTGGACAATCTTTTAAGTTCATAGACGGATTAAATTAGAGAAAGTGATTATCCCATGTCATTCGTATATGAGTTTTGTATTAACAAAATTTGCAACAATAATTATTTCCTACTGAAAGAAGTCTTACTAAACCAATGATCCTGATCATGAATTGGAGCAGGCTGATTTTAACTTCGGGCCTAGCCTCATTGTCGGCCCAAAACAATCTAAAGAGTAGAAAATAATTTTTGCACACCTTTTTTTAGTAGGTTTAATTAATCTTTAGTCCCTATATGTGTGCCAATCTTTTGTTTTAGTCCTTAAAACTCTACATTTTAATACTTATACGAGCAATTTTTAATGTTTTAGTTTATGTTAGTTTTCTAGCTTTAAATCTGTTACAGAATAGAGGCATAAGGACTAAAATGATTTTTTAAAGAGAATTGCTTGTATAATTTATGTAAAAATTAAAATGTAGAATTTTTAGGTATAAAGACAAACAAAAAATGTGCAGGTTTAGAGATTAATGATTAATTAAACCTTTTTTTCTATTTGTATTGGTCAACGCTTTTTTTTTTCTTTTAATACTTAAAATGCCCTTAAAACTTCAGAACGTAAGTTTTAGAGTTGAATTTTTTTGCCTTGACTTCCGAAACAATAATTACTAGCACAAGTTCGAGTTTTTTTTTTATTACGTTTCATAGCTATTTTTTTTTTATTACGGCACAAGTTCGAGTTTAGAAATTATAAAATTATATGAAAGGATTTGGTTTCTTTAACGTAAAAGTAAAGTAAGTAGTTTTAATTGTTGATAAGAAAATCAATAATTGACACTCCTATATGTATGCATATGCTTGTAATATCAAAAGTTTTTTTTTTTTTCATTCGCAATTGAAATTACTTTACTCTCTAAAATGGGTTGATCACTTTAAATTGTTGGATTAAAATTGAAAAGATCAAAACATAGACATGAGAGAAAGACAGAATGGTAAAAAAAATTAGAATTGGGAGATGAATAATAAGTACAAGCAAAAAACATCAATAGAAGATGAGAGGGGGAAGTGACGATAAGAAAGTTATTGAATGAAATAAATATTCACTACTTGAAGCTTCTAATTTGGGAGAAAGGATGTACAATTCATCATAGATGAAGAAAGTATTTTGAGAAGAAAAAGAATCACATTATATAAACAGAATTTAATTTAAATATACTTATAGTGTAAAAGATTTATATTTTTATTTATCTATAAATAATTTATTATAAGATTATTAAAAGAATAAACTTGTAGTCTAATTAATATAGATATGAATTAAAGTGGTATATAAATAACAAAAATGAATGAGCAAAAAATAAATGTTTTTCAAAATGTCCAGTCCGTAAATAAAAAGGAGGAAACGACTTCTGAATTCTGATAGCAATTTGGAAAGCATTAAAGAAGGAACCGCAGAAACAGGAAAAGGCAAAGAAAGGAGGGACTCCGAGTACATTACACAGTCCCAACACGTGGTCGAATCACGCACCTTGTCAGAATCATTTATGACATTCACCACCAGAAACACCTTTTCATCATTTTTTTAAAGTACATATTTATATTTAAGTTTGAAAAATGATAGATAATTAATGTGTGGTTCAATTTGAAAAAATATTTTTATAGTTCATAATTGTTTTATTGATATCCATTTCAAACCTGATTTTTTCTGCACATACGAAAACCTTTTAAAATAAATTATCTCAGTCTTCCAAAAAAGAGAGAGAAATAAAAAGGTGGAGAAAGAAGCGAAAAGCGAGTGAGGTTAGTGTGTTGCGTAATAAAAGAAAACGAACGGTGGTGATAGGCTTCAGTCTAGATCTCAATCGTCTCCACCTTGCTTTCTTCTCCAGCGTCCGATTCTCTCACCGATCTCGCGCCAAATACAAATTCGTTACAACCCTACCCAGGTATCTTCTTAACATTTCCCTAAACATAACTCACACACCCCTCTTCTCTAGGGTTTCAATTTCACCATGTTTCCCTTTCTCAAATTAGGGTTCCGGCGAGCATGGCCGACGGTCCGGCGAGTCCAGGCGGCGGTAGCCACGAGAGCGGCGAGCACAGCCCTCGCTCTAACGTGCGCGAGCAGGACAGGTACCTCCCCATCGCTAACATAAGCCGCATCATGAAGAAGGCACTACCTGCGAACGGTAAAATCGCCAAGGACGCCAAAGAGACCGTTCAGGAATGCGTATCCGAGTTCATCAGTTTCATCACCAGCGAGTTAGTGTCTTTTTCTTTTCTTTTTCTTATGATTCATTCTCTTCCGTTTTTTCTCTTATTATATCATCCCGTGCTTTAATTTCGAATCCGTTTAATCGTGTAGGGCCTCTGATAAGTGTCAGAGGGAAAAGAGAAAGACTATTAACGGTGATGATTTGCTCTGGGCCATGGCCACTCTTGGTTTTGAGGATTATATCGATCCTCTTAAAATTTACCTCACTAGATACAGAGAGGTAATTTTGATTTACATAATTTCACTTCTTTTTTAATTTCAAAAGCTTTTCTGGTCCCCCGAAACAAAATTGTCTACCGTGTGGTTTTTATTTTTTTAGGGATTTCTGCTGTTGGATTCTGGGTTTTACTGATAGTATTTTTTTTATTTTTTTTATTTATGGCTTTACCGTGGTCGAATTGGGAATGTTGCAGATGGAGGTAATTTTGAATCTTTATTCTAATGATTGAATAGCTATTCTGCTTTGTAATTTTTATGTTACGGTTTTTCAATATGTGGTATTGTTACCGTTTTTCAATGTGTGGTATTTCAGGGTGATACGAAGGGTTCAGCCAAGGGCGGAGACTCATCTTCTAAGAAAGATGTTCAGCCAAGTCCTAATGCTCAGGTAGAATGCACCCACGAATGTGCGAATCATGCTTGACTGCATTTGTGGGAATATGTGTAGAATACAATAACATCTGATTTTGGAATCTTTTTGTTGTGAAATCGGCAGCTTGCTCATCAAGGTTCTTTCTCACAAGGTGTTAGTTACACAATTTCTCAGGTAACTCTGCTCTCCTTGTTTCATGCTATCTTCCCTTTCTTTGCACTTCTGCGCTGTCGGTGTTGAATGTTAAATGAAGGGGCTAAGGTGTTTGTTTGAACTCTGAATTGTAACTGCTTTATATATTATAGACTTTCTGTTTCCAACATTGAGTATTACTTTTTACCTCCAATCCTATACATAAGAAACAAATGAGAGAATATTTTTTACCCTTAATTTATTGTGGAGTTTATTAATGATATATGCACTCATTTCCCATGAAGGTGAATGTATTTATTGACTTATTAACAAAACAAGTCACACCCATTGGTTGAAAAAGTTATCTCTTGAATTACGATTTATGAGTAGTGTAATTAAATATAACCAACACTTAAAACTAGTTAATTTTAAGGGTATTTTTGGAATAAAATTTAAATTTATGACATTATTAATTTAACTAACTTAACTATTCTTATTGGTCTTGATTTTGATGAGTTAGGGTATTTGTTTCTTATATATAGGACCGGAGGTAGTATATGTTATGCATTCATGACAGAAATAGGATGTGACTCACTGATACTTCCATTTGCAGAACTAAGTTTAATCCCTTTTCCTCAGAAAATCTTATAATCTTTAGTTAAAATGCTCCACACGATACTGGCTCTAATACCATATTGATTTGATATTAGAAAACATATTTGCACGGCATATGTAAAAGGTCCATCTTAGAATTAGTGCCTAATAATACTTGTGAATGTGTCAGCTACTTTTGGTTGGTAGCAAAATCAATTCACCCATTAAAGTCCTTGATAAATAGTTGTGTGAATTGCAGATTTTTTTTATTTAGGTTCTCAATGATTTTATCTCTTGATGCTGTCTCCCACCTTACTTTGGCATTTTTTGGTTGATTTGGGGTTATTTAATATGTGGTCCATCTTTGAAGGGCAGTCTTTCTCAGTTTGTTAGGGCACTGAGTGTTCTTGGAAATTCTTCCTCCTTAATGGATTCTACAAAGTACACACAATAATAAATGTCAATTTGCTGTGTGGCCCCAAGCTTCTTTAAAATTCTTTTACATAATGCATTAGTATTGAATGAGGTTTTGTGGATCCTGTGGTGGTGGTTGGCTGGAGGTTTCTTAGCAGTTCAGACCCCTATGTTATATAGTTTTTTGTGCTAATCAGCATTGGTGTGTGTGAATGATGCTTTTGGCATTAGTACGCCATTTATGGATTGATCCATGCTATTTAATATAGATACTCCCTCCGCTCCAAAATTATAGATGTTTTAGCATCTTAGTTTTGTTCCAAAACTATAGATGTTTTACAAATCCAAGACTAAATTCACAACTTTTTCACCCTTGTTTACAATTATTAGTGCATTGACTATTTTTTGTTATCCAAGATAGACACCAATAGCCAACCACTCATCAATGAGAATATCCACTTAACATCGTCTCTAGACTCTCCACTATCCAAATATTTATGGTTAATGGTGATTCCAACATGATTAAATAGGGGTATTTTAGTCTAAAATTTTTATCAATTAATATTTCTTAATGGGTGTGCACTAACCTTAAGCATCTATAGTTTTGGAACGGAGGGAGTAAGTGTTATTAATTATATATCTTTAAGATTTAATCTTAAACTTGATTGCTGAAATTTCTGGCTTGGACAGCTCAAGCTTTGTTTCCCACCTTGTTTATTGAAGTATTATATTTTGGTTTTTTTGAGCTACTTTCCTAGGCTATTTTAGGGAACAAATGGGACATTATTTTGTGGTTGTGTTAAAATATCATGAAGTTTACCTTGTTTTTAAGATTGGTATTTTATTTCTTGCAAATGCATAACAAAAGAATGCTACTACTACTGGTCATGATTTTAAATTCAAAATATTTCTGGCAGTGAATTCTGGGTGAATGAAACAAATTCATTGAAGTATCTTAAGCTACAAGGGTACCTGATCCTTAAATTGTGAGTGATTTGAGAACTGGATTTCCTGAAGTACTCTGGAATATTTTATCATAGCTCCAGAGGTTTAAAAATTATTGTTTAATATCAAAGCTAAATTTCAGTGCTTGAATAAAAAAGATCCAAAAGTGACTTAGTTCTTACCCAACTATTAAAGGGTGGAAATGGTGATGTTATTTCATAGTAATAAGCTTATTTGCAATCAGTATTGTGTAAATGTGATAAGTTTGGTTGTTGTTATCTTGAATGTTATGACTTGTGAATCAACCTTATGAGAAGAACTCATCCCATAAAACTGGTTTATTGGGTAGCAGTCTCATGACTTTTAAGTTTAGTTATTGTCTTTACTCAATGTGGGATATAATGTCTTTGAATGTTGGTATTGGTAATAGCCCACTTGGAATGGATTGCCATATACATATAGTGGATGGTATGGCGGCCTATAACCTTTTGGTCCCTATAAAATAACAATGCCTTGGCACCCCACTAACTTGTCACATCATTAAGGAGTCTAATCAGGCAATTACGTTACGTGTAATTTTCTTATAAATCGTGTTTTGAAATCCCTCATTAACCAGTTTGATGTCACCAACTGTTTTAAACAAATGAGGATAGACAATTTACCCAAAAAAAAAAAAAAAACACGCGATTGCCCTTTCAAACTCTTCATGATGTTGCAAGTTAACGGGTTGCCAGTCTTCATTTAATGTTATTTAACAGTAGAGACTAAAACAAAAAAAAATCTTAAAAGGACTAAAATCAAAATTTTATTCAAGGACTACAAGGTTATTTAAGTCTATGTATGTGTGTGTATAAAAACTAAAATAAACAGCAAAAAATAGCATAAATAAATTAAAAACAACAGAATCATTGACTAAAAGCGCCATACCACGGCAAATAACAGATGGCAAATGGCGGAAGAGTAAAAAAATGCCACACTATGGCGGTGCCATAACAGTTATTTAACAACATTGATTTCACTTTGACCCTTCTAAGGCAATTATCCTTTCCTTTTGTTGCCCCTTCCTCGCTGGCCAACTCAATGGAATTACAAATCGTCAGTCTACCTGAGTGCACAACTGATCCCTAAAGATGCCACATTGGTGGGATAACCTTGTGGCTTAAGAGTCCATTGAACCTTTATATAAATGACGAACATAAGATTGAAAATACATAGTTATTTATGATACATATTTTTTTCCTGCGGTTTGCAAGTTTAGATTCTAATTTAAGGAATTGATGTTATCATAAGTAATAGAACTCTTACAGATGTTGAATTTGTGATATTAATTGGTTTTCTTTTTTCTTTTGAATCTTCTCAGGGTCAACATATGATGGTTCCAATGCAAGGCCCGGAGTAGGTATCAAGTTTATTAACCCTCCTGTTGTAACGTATGTTTTCCACGCCAGTTACCAAGTGCTCACGGCATATTGAATGTCTTTTTATGTTATGTGAATACTGACATAGGAGATGGTTCTTGTGTCCTTTTTTTTTAAAAAAAAAAGTAAGGTTTGTATATTATCTTTGGAGTCGAATTATTATTTGAAAGTTATTATATTGTAAATCCTAGAGCCCTGTTGTCTGAATCCATCAGGCGGCTTGGCAAAGACCGAGATTTTAGGACTGATTGTAAGCATAAACCCGAATATTCTTTTCCTAATTTCTTTGTGCAATAATGTATGAAAAAGGCTCGAGCTTCTTTTTATATTTGTTCGTTACTTGACTCTTTGTTGTGTGGTGCACCCGTGTACCAGTGTGGCCCTTTTACTTAACACAATGTTGGTGGATATGATTAGGTCATTGTACCATTTCTATCTAATTACAAATAGGATAAGGTGACTTTATGCCATTGTTTTAGAATTTAAACTCCCCAATTATTGGAAATTAACTAATTTAAATTGTGCATCACGAATAATGGCAAAACTTGTTTTAACATATCAGTGAATTTTTTTTGGAAGCAAAACATCCTCATAATTGAAAATTGAAAGCAAATAATAGTGTGTTAAATAATACTCTTAACTCTAGAAGAATAAAGATCAAAGTGTATTTTATTTCTTTCAACAAAAAAAATTTCATCATAGTAAGAGAAAGAAACTTTTATTAGCATATTTAAGGAATTTAATTATCTATCAGTTATGTTGAATTTTATTAGTATCATATTAGTGAATAGTTCCGAAGAAAAAAAAACCAAGCAAAAAAAATATTAGTGAATAGTTTTGCAGGAAAATAGCGGACGTGGCGTAGCAATCGAATATGCAACGCCTTATCTAATATGCAAGGCCTTCCTCAACCCCATTCTACGATATATTTAATGTCTTTTGTCACTATCTTTCTTCCATGCATATTAATTGAAAATGCATATTATCGACCCCAAATCTTGGCCCTTCATAGTGTATGCTTTAAAAAAAACATTTTATTTTATAATGTCAGCAAAAAGAAATTGAGATGAGAAGTGATTCGGCTTCTGCCCTAATTGTACACTTTTTTTCATTCTGACCCTAATTGTGCACTGCTAATGAATTTCTTGTCTCACCTAGTAAATGATTGGTAGCCTTGTTACGCAATCTTATACTTTTACTACAAACTTACGTTAGATAGAACTTACACCATGGGAGATTAGTTACCCTGTCCCCGTACATGACATGGCATATAACAATCATAGGACGAAGTTGTTACTAGAGCTAGTAATGTAGACTGTAAGGGGATCTTCAGTATAAGGAAAAAATGTTTGTAGACCGCTCAAATTCAGTTTAGTCCCTT
Source organism: Glycine soja (assembly GCF_004193775.1). Classification (NCBI taxonomy): domain Eukaryota; kingdom Viridiplantae; phylum Streptophyta; class Magnoliopsida; order Fabales; family Fabaceae; genus Glycine; species Glycine soja. The sequence goes on from NC_041020.1 coordinate 43,688,990, forward strand.
GTCCTAAACGGTTGGCTTCGTGCGTAGGAAGAGGATAAAACCTGCAAAAGCCAAAGGATGCTTTTGTCACAAAATTTGGAATTGGCTTTTTTAAAAGAGTTATCAACTTAAAATCATTGATTGAAAAATTATCAAGATTGTGAAAAAATGCAGTATAATAAAATTATAAATTATGAATTTGTTAAAAAAATATTTTATTTTTAACTAATAATTATAGCTTTACATTCTACTTTCTAAAATGTATTTTTTACATTTAAAAGGGCAAATCCTAAAATTTTGTCCACGTAGAGGTGGCTGGAATGTGAAACCATTTTGAAGATTCTTGGTGTAAAGTCATAGGCTTATAGTGCAATAAACAGAAAGACACATACTAACAACGTGTAAAGCATCAAAAAAATATAAATGAATCAATGAAATACGAAATTGTAGCCAAACAAACCATATAAGACCGGGGAGTGAAAATGCCATCATACCTGGTATGTCTTTGGTCCTTTTTTTAGTAGATAACCAACACTGTTTAAATTTTCAATGAAAGTGTCAATATCAGGAACTTTCAAACAAATCCTATCCGCCAAACTGTATATTTCCTGTAAAATAACACATAAGTCTTTTACTAAGGGCAAGAACTACCGACAGGAAATGCAGCAAAAAGAAAAATAAGACCACATACAGATACTGAAAAGCAATCCTTCTGTTCCAGTTCCGATTGCTTGTTTAGGGCATTTAGAAAGCGTTTTGCCTCTTTCTGTTGACTCATCCCACCACTTCGACCGAAATCCACGACACCATGCTCATCAACATATTTATCATACAGGGATTCCTTCATGATTTCAACAACATCCTGCACCCCAATTGTCGTTACCAGAAATCCAGAAAGACACGAGAAATTCATGATAAGAAAAAGCATGGTCATTTGAAACTTTATGGACAGGAAACGTTCAGTTGTTGATACTCTCCTCATTTGAAACTTCATGATCGAGTGCCAATAGAAGTACTGTGAAAGAGTTTGAAAAGAAAGATATTTGCGTAGTTTACTTTCGAGTTATACAAAACATGTATGATGAAATAACCACTAGTATGAGAATTGTAGGAGGTGAGACTAAAGACTTTCCTATAAGGAGAAGTTACATCAAAGCTTAGCCTTAAGAAGATGTGACTTGGAAATTACCATGAGAAGATGTCATTCACAAGTTTCTAAATTTAAATATTTGAGATCAATAGTACAAAATAATGAGGATGTCACATAAAGTATACAAGTGAAACAAAGAAGGGATTCAAGAGTTATTTTTTATCATAAAGTACTTACCTACCTCAAAGACGAGTTTTATTGTATTATTATATGTGTGGTTATACTCTATTAGTGACTGGTGATTGATGAATGTTAGACTTTAAAGAGAATAAGAGAGAGAAAAAATGAGACTGCTAAGATGAATGTATGACTTCACAAGAAAGGACAAGATATTAAATGGTTGTACACGAGGAGATATTTTGTAGCAAGGATTGAAGAAAAAATGACAAAATCAGTTAAGATGGTTTGGACATTGCAACAATCTTGAACACTTCTGCCAAATTCTTGAAGTATACAAAAAAAAATAAAAATTGACAGCAAGTATACAAAATTTTAACACTTATATAATTTAGTTTTAGAAGTGTAAAATTTTAATGGTTCTTGAATTTAATTTCCGGAAGTGTGTAATCAATTTCAGAAATTAGATTCCAGAACATATTTACATAATTCTGTAAAGTAAATTCTGAACTGTATTAACAGACGATGTGAGGGGTGTGTAGTTAGAAAAGAGAGTGCAAAAAGACAACCCACCCTCTTTACATTATTCAGGTCAAACTAAATTGTAAAACTAACCGTTGCATCCTGGGTCGTTATTTCTACTCTCAAGTCTAGCCGAGCCCGAGCTTCAGCTAGCCTTACAAGACTTTCCAGCTGCCTAGCTGTGATAGGAGTACCGTCAGCTGAAGTATTATGATCTCTCAGTTTTAGGTAAAACTTTTGCAAGATTTCTGCTGCTGGCTTTGTCATCCTAATAAGAAATAAAAGAGAAGAGACAGAAAATAGACTCTTAGACCACGGGAATACTTAAGACTAGAATCATAAGGTATACATAAGACATTAAATCACCTAGGAAAGACAAAACTCCTTGCATAAGCAATGTATTTGCGAAGAAGTTGACCAGGTAATGGAACAAAGTCACAGTCTCTTTGGGGGTCAAGTCTCAAACTTGAAATTAAAGACCCAGATCTAACGCCCAGATCAAAACCTTCGGCATTCTGTGATACACCAGCTATGGAATCAGATGGATCTGATTAAAGAAGAATATTTACAGTTAGTAAATTTGGATTTTTCAGTAGAATGCTCTAGCATTTAAAAATTAATGCCGGATGGAGTGGTAAAATAACCTCCACGTCGCTTTTTCAACACCGGTGAATGTTGTGCATTTCCACCATGAAGCTGCAAGATACATTTGAAACATTAACCTTTAGTACTAAAAAGAACCATACACAAACACAGGATCAAATGAAAAAACAAAAAAAGCAATAGCATTGACTTAGAATATGGTAAAATGTGAAAACATGTTTACTGTGAGAAGAGAAATTGTCCTACAGCGAGAACACTCAAATCTAACATGCAGAAAACCCAATATGATTTCACCTAAGCCGAAAGGTAAATGATGTTTCCCATCATTCTTCACACGTTTTTCTGTTGATTCTTCTTTAAGTCATGCCATGTCTCTAATACATAAGTTCAAACCTATTTACTAATTTAACTTCTTTATTTGAGGGTGGTTAAACCTAGAATAATTATGCTGAAATGAAATATTTAGTTAATAATTCATATCCCTTATATAAGCAGAAACATAGCAACGGTTTGGAGAAGACATTATGTGTTATCAACGGCAAATCACCGAAAATGGCAGAAAGCCAAAAATTTGATATATTATATAGTGGATAGCATCACTATATACAGATATACTATTAACTCAAAAGCTCAATTGTTGAAGACAAAATACTGATGAAAACATTAAAAAGAAGTTAAACATAGACAGTCAGATTCAAGAGGAGGTGAACATGTGCTGATGGAGGAGTAGAGGAGTCCTTCCTTACGTGAATAGTGGTTTAAGACTATAAGTAACATGTACGAGAGAAGTTTAAAAGTTTCTACATGAGTGGGGGAGTGGGAGTGTGGGACACTGGGACTGGGGAAAAAGTCACATGTAGTCCCACATCCATAGCGCTATAGCAGATTGGAGGATTTCTGCAGAATCCATAGCACTATATGTCTATACTTTATCATATCTATAATAGCCAAAACTTTTATCGAAATACATCAAGATGCGAAACAAAATGAATGAGATGTGATAAGTGATAACATGTATTTATGTGGAATAAACAATCAATTTGGTCCATGAAGTATCACATTCTCTGCCTCTTTCCTATAGAAATTCTTGAATATTAGAAATCATGCTATAGTCCCTTAAGTAGTGAAAAATTCTTCAAATTAATCCCTCAATGTTAGTAAAATATATCAACCTAGGGACAAAATTGATGAACATTCAATATTTCAGGAATTACTTATATACTTTTATTAGTTTAAGGACTATTAAGGAAAGAGAGTGATCCTTCAAGGACCAAATTGATGCTTTATTCATTTATGTGCATGCAAGCACAGACACAAAGTAAGAAGACAGTATTTGCTTACTGCCATAATGTGCTCCGAGAGTCGCTTGTCCTGAAGTTCATCGGGTTTATCCAGCAGTATGAAAATTAAATCGAAACGAGACAGGAGAGCAGCACTCATTTTCAAATTTTCATTTACAGTTTTTGCTCGGCTGCAATTTGGAATATAGCTTTCAATATAATGATACCTTTGTACAAAATTTGTCAAAGAAGCACTGCTACGTTACATGACTGGCTTTATTTTGATAGTAAATAATAGAATACAATTTATACAAATTAAAGAACCTCAATACTTTATCAGACTTGGACAATTTTGAGCTAGCTTTTGGAAGTGAGTTAGGTTTAGTCTACTTCTGACATGGTATTAGAGTCTATCCAATTTTAATGTTTGACTGTCCAAAGATGCCCAATCTTACAAACTTCATGCTCCGTATATCTAATCCTAAGCATAAGATGCATGTATAAGGAAGTCTCATGTTTTCTTCCTTAACTAGCTTTTCCAAGTGAGTTAGGCTTGATTTGTTTTTAAAGGAATGCTAGCGACACTTTCTCTGACACTCTCTTTTCAACACTTTCTCTGTGATCTCAAGGTTGAAAATCACCAATTTTGGTAGGTCTCACTTATCATTAATGATTTTCTCTCCTAATTTAGATATGAAATCCACCAAAATGGATGATTTTAACCAAATTCCAACCAATCACATAGAGTTGGAAAAAGAGTATCGCTACATTCCTCTTGTTTTTAATAACATCTACCTCATTTAAAGAGAATGAAAATGGATATTAATGAACTTTGTATGATTTATTAGTGTTTATATACTATTTTATCACGATAAATCTGACAGAAAATTAAAATATAAATGACCCATTAAAGGAAAATTGTGGGAACAAGACAAAAATAGAAAATTACTTATAGTGACCACCAGCGGGGTTTGCAGCCGCTAAGACAGAAGTCCTGGATGATAAACTTGCTACTAATCCCGCCTTTGCAATAGAGACACACTGTTGCTCCATCGCCTCGAGTAAAGCCTGTATTATTACAATTTCACGTTAAGGTTTCAGGTAAAAGTTTAAAATATATTAAAGTAGTAACAAGAAATTGATTGCCAGACACCAGAGAACAAACCTGATGCTCTGTTGACATTTTATCAAACTCGTCAATACAGCACAATCCACTGTCAGCCAGCACCATAGCACCTAACATGAATTCCAACCATCATTCACAGAAAATGCTAACAATTTTTTGTAACTTGATTCTGCTGAGCTTAAGAAACAGAACAAGCACCAAAAAAGAAAGAAAAAAAAAAAAGAAAAAAAGATAATATCATCATTTAGCCACCATGAAAGGAGCAACCCATACTGCTTGGCCTGTCAGTGACCAGATAATTTGGCTCCTAACTTATTGAACACTTTTTGAATTCCCCATTTATCATACAAAACAAAGATTTCAAAATCTAGAACAAAAAAATCAATTCAAAGAATCAAACTATAAAACATAATCTTAGCAGAACACAATTTGAAGTCAAAAAGCATCCTACTACCAATCATGACCAATCACAAGTAACCTCCTAATTCTGGAAATAACGGTACACATTGAGCCAGAAGATCAGAGTTTGGCTGAGTACAACCATAAAAGGAATTTAAGAACATATACCTGCCTCAAAAGCATAGTCACTTGTCATGGGATCCTTCACTACAGCTACTGTGAGGCCAGCTCTGGTTGTTGCATTACCACAGACATAGATACCACGTGGAGAAACAGCTGCTGCTGCTTGTAGTAACTGGCTCTTACCTAGACCAGGATCACCTAGAAAACCGAAATTGCAATACTAGTAGTTTGTCATCTCATCTCCATAACTTCTTACCTTGTCTCCGTTATGCCAACTTTAAACTGGAGTAACATTTTTGACAAATAAATCCACTTCTTCGTAAAAAGAATAAAAAATCTGAAGGTCTGATTCCGTTTAGAAGGTAAGCAAAAGACATTAAGCATACCAACAATTATGACATGAATATCTCCCCTGACAGGAACCTTATTCTGATCCATGGAATGCTTTCGTACACCACCAAATAATGCCAGAGTTATCCCAGCTGTCAAAATAATAACAAACTAATATTAGATTCATCCTTCAATAACCAATTTTGAAACATCTTCCCCATATAATGCCATTGGAGGATAAGAAATATGTTGAGTCACATTCTTCCCGAACAGTTTCTGACAATGCACGTGTCAACCAATGGATTCATAAGATAAAAGAGAAAAAAAAAATGTTGGGCTAGTTAGATTATGACCTTCTAAATGGGAAACATTAACAAGGTTATACTGACAATTACAGAAGGCCTAAGAAATATGTCATTAAACAAGCAACTAAAAGGGTGGACCCAAACATGAGACTTCTGCCATGCGATGTCTGGAGAAAGTCAGATGTACACAATCTTATCCTTAGTGAAAGGTTGTTTTCAGGATTAGAACCGATGACCACCAGCACCAAGTCACAATTCATTATGTTATATATTTACCTTTAACAAGCTCATGCCCATAGATGGACGGGCATATAGATTGTAGGATTTGCCGAAATAAATCTGAACCATGCTCCTGCGCAAACTTCGCAACAAATTCTAAATCCTTTGAAGAAAACGAAAACAAATCAAACAGCTCAGTTGGTCTGGCTTTGGGGTTAGAATCTGGCAGATCCTCAGGTACAGACTGTGACTTTGAATTTTTTATGGATACAGCTTCAAGGTACAAATAGTAAAATCCTTGGTTTTTGTTCTTTGACTTCCCTGCATAAATACCCACAGGCTGCATGAGATACGAGAAATGGCTGAAAATGAATAAATTTGCATCTTAAGTAAAGTAATTAGACATATAAAGCAGAGATAACTTTTAGCCAGACAAAATACTGAAGATAGCAACAAATGCATTAGGTTGTCAGAAGTCCCACATCAACCGCACCAGAATATTTGTATAAACTAAACCAATAAACAACAAATGCATTATGATTTTATATTAAATAATTATATAAATCTTTGTGTCAACCACCAAGTGATAGTTTGCCTGGTATTGATTGATCTTCATAACGTGTAAACAAGGTGGTTTATATAATTTCTACCACAGTATCTAGATGTTTACTTTGTTATGGTTGTCATGAAATAAAGGATGTCACATACCTTTGCATAAGATTTGCTAATAGCTATAATTTTCTTCGCGATAATTTGTCAGCTTTGAAGCTATATTTTTCATGTATCAGATTTTGGCAACAGAAAAGCAGGTGTGTAGCCGTTAAGAATTAAGCAGAAGCTGGGGTAATCCAACATCAGAGGGAAAGAGGAAACTCATTATACAGATATGATTCTAGGACAGTGTGATTACTTGTGTTTCATTACTTGATCTTTGACAGAAGTATTCTATTATTATAACCAGAGTTCCAGGTTCTTTATTGGCAAAAAAATTACAGATACATTACTGATTTTGCATGTAGAAAAATTTATCAAATATTAATAAACACAGATATTAAAACGGTATTAGATAGATATTCAAGTAAAATTTAAGAGTTCAGGTATCTTTGACTAACAGAGCTTGGATTTGCTTTCCCTTCAACATCCAAGCAAGTGTTAAAACAGGGAACCATATATGGTGAATAACAAAGACATGCAAGCTCAGGCATACCTCCTCCAATATCCATGTAAGTGTTAATTCCTCTTATAATTCCAGTAACAGTCACCACATCTCCAGGTATGCACGCATCAACGAGATCTTGGGTAAGCTCGCATTCCACTGTTCGAGGCACCCGTCCTTCTTCATGGTCTTCAGGCTTTAATAATTCTTGAACTCTAGTGCGGCACAAGCATTAGAAAAGGGTTTTAAAGGACTGATGTTCCAACATATGTGAGAGAATAGAGATAATGAGTCAAGCACCAGGCTGACCTTATTTTTTGAAAATCAATAGTTTGAGCAGTAGATCGCAACGGATTAAAGAATTTGCTCTTGCAGCCATTCAAATTGCACGTAGATGGTGGAGAATATTTCCCATCAGGAAATATACGTGTAATTGATTGTTTACATTTACTGCATTCAAAACTCATTTCCACCACCAGAGGTCTGACAGTGCTGACTTTCACAGCAGTACCACGAACTGAGACAAGCTTGTCTGTAAAATCACCAAAAGATGATAAAATATTAAAATTACTCTCTTTCCTATACAGTGGGAAAGCTTCAACCTTGGCAAGCAAGCCAAAAAATAATAATAATAATTATAAAAACCACTACAATGATTATATGATATACCAATATAAGCTGCTTTTAAGTTCTTCAGCGCAATCATAGTTTCAGGACAGTTATGAAGACGAATATCTACCTTTGCACCATGCTCTAGATCGCCATTCTCCCATTTGGAAAGCAAAACCTATTTCCAATTTATTATTTAAATAGTATAAAACCTTGGTCAACACTATATAAGCACTTGTTTGTGCAACAACTACAGGCACGACTTCAAGCATACCTTATGAACAGCCGCACTCATACATAAGAGAGCAATTTTAGGTTTCTCCGTTAACATTTTATAAAATTCCTCAACATGACATATTTGTTGCAACTGCAGAAAGTCGAGTGACAAGACGTAGTTGCCATAATCATTTTTCACCTGTCAGCATAACACAAAATTATCCCCAAGATAACACACTGTCAAATTTATCACTGTATCCCAAAACCTGGGAGCTTAGAAAGCTTCAAAAGAGTAAAGATTCTTTTAGTTTTTCCCCTTCCCGTGTTTTCACAAACCAAAGCTACCAAACACTACTTAAAATGAAAAAAAAAAACTATTTAAATAATCTGCATATGAATAAATAGTCTTTGCACTAACAATGAAAATAACTTTTACCGTGTCATCCAATCACAAATTGTAGGTATGTTTGTTCACTTTTACAGTAACTATCTTAACAAGAAAGATTTGTAAGTGGTTGGTAGTGTAAAAAAAGCTACCTTGATAGTACAAAGAAAAGATCCTTATTCCATTCTTCTTACTTTATTGACTATTTTCCATAGGATACTAAGAAATAATTTTATTATGGTAAATATAGATGTTTCTTCTGATGCTCATTTTAATATACAGGTTCCTCTTGCTTATTTGTTATCGACAACAAATTCCGTGGTTAACGAATGCAATATCGCAAACACAAAACAGAAACCTAATCCAGGTCTGTCATTTGAAATTTAAATTCCTAAGTACCTCAGGGAATGGATTCAACAAATCAATCTCAATAACAATGAGGAGAATAAGAAATGAAAGAGTTTAAGAGGGAAGAGAAATTGCGATACCTGAGAAACGAGGTTTTGTCCCGGCGGTGAAGAGAAGAAGGAAAGAAGAGCAGAAGTGAGATTGAGCAAGATATCATCGACGGTGAAGAGTTGCTGAGGAAAGTAAGTGCCAAGTATATCCATTAACACGAACGGATCCATGGATACGGATCCGAAACCTTATCCGATCCTCTGCTCCGTCTCTTCTTCTGGTGTTCCGTGCATCCCGTTTCCGACGACGTTCTTCGCCGCTCTTTTTTTCTTGGCGGGAAAATTGAGAAAGTTAATGAATACGCCGGTGCCAATTCTGGGCTTTTGATGCTAATAAGCTTGGGCCTTGTGCGGGTAAACATCAAAGGAAGTTGTTATTCTCACTCTGATTTTCGTTATTCTCACACCTACTGTTTTTTAAAATAATCAAAATATTGAAATGATCATTTTACCTATTCTCACACCTTTTGTTTTTTAAAATAATGATACAAATATTTTGATTAATTTAAAATTTATTTTAAAATAAATATTTAAATTATTATCCTACCTAACACAATTAATTTTGATTTCTCTCGTTATTGTACTTTTAAAAATTATAGTCTACTGTACATCTAATCAACTTATGGACAACAATAACTAATAACTAATAGTGTTTTACTTTACAATCCACTGCTAATACAAATCAAACTTTTTCAATGGTAAATAATTCATAATATAAATCTTAAGAAAAAAATATTTTATAAAAAATGTTCAGAAATATTATAAAAAAATGCACATATCAATACACTCTAGTAGTATTATTATTTTATAAGTAAAAGAGACTTTAACAGATTATAATCATTTATCAAAATCTAAATTTAAGAATAGCTGGATCTAATCAAATTTAGTGAATTTAACTACATTTAACAACCAATTAAGTTGTTCACACTAATGATATTTATTACATACATATTAACGTAGCACTTAATATCAATAATTAGTGTTTTATAAATATAAATAAACATTTTTATAAAGTAAAAAAAATATTTTCACTTAAATAGTATTAATCATTATTTTTTTCAGTAACCTAAATATAAATTAAATTGTAATAATTATTATATTTTCATAATATATTACATACATATTAACTATTATATTTATTAAATTTTAATAATTAAAATATAAATTTATTATATGTATGACTTTTCATTAAAATCTCTCTCTCTATATAACTAATTATTTTTTAAAAAAACATTTGGCACAAATTGTTTTAAATTTTGATATATAATATATTATGAGTTAGTTAAGTTTTTAGTATTTAAACTTTTCTACATTTTTTATACAATTTTTAGTCATTCGTTAATTTTCTATCAGTATTTTAGTTCTTCTGAAAAAAATTTCATATTTTTAGTTCCTTGTTTATTTTCATTGTTCAAAATTAAACATTATTTTATCAATTTTTAATCCTTTGTTTATTTTATATCTAGGATAACTTTTGAGGAATAGATATTGAATTGCCATCGGACAACCAACCATTCCTTTGTTTGTTTTATATTTAGGGCATCATCAATTTACATGGTTTGTAAAAAATTTCACAGGTCTTTGGTGCGAGGTCCGAATGATACTAGAATCAAGAGACAAATATATGTGTATAGATTAGGGGGCCATGGCCCCTTCTTAGTAACAATTTTACTATACTTATTGTAGCTTATGGTTATCATGGATAGATTTTATTGCGGTTGTTTGCTACGGGCCTTTTTGTTCCCAAGAGTAAAATTTCAATATATATATATAAGAAAATGATTTTAGGAAAAGTTTATTGTGTTAGATATTATATATTAGTGTTTTTTTCTCTCCGTTGCTTGCTTCATCTTGTCTTTAGATTCTTATATTTAATTATTAATTTTAGTATTATATATAAAATTTCAATTACTCATTTCATATTTTCTATTACTTCTGCAATACATTTGAATCTATCAACTTTTCTTCTTACAATTAAGAACTTTGAGTTTATGTATTTTTCTTTATTTGTGCGATTTGATCTTTCTTTCCTTTATTTTTCCACACACTATTTACTGCTTGACCAAATTTATTTACAATTATAAGTTTCATCTCTTGTACGTATAAATTTAAATATTTATATTTAAAATATTTTAAATTTATAAAATATCATAAAATATAACTATTATTACTTGTTAAATAAAAAAGTTAGAAATATAACCTTTTATATATGACCCCTGGGATTTAGTCTGGCTTTGGATTGCTGAGTATTTTTAAGTAAGATTTTAAGTTCAAATTTTGTTTTATAAAAAAATGTGATTAAGATGGAAGAACCACACTAAAGAATCAAGTGTTGGGATTAAGGATTAAAAATCTCAAAAAGTGATATCAAAGCATATTTTCAATGTTTCATTATTAAAAAATAGATAAAATATTTAGATTCATAGTTGATTTTTTATCTAAGTTTTATTCAACAATCCTTGAATTATGAACCATCGATGAATAATGTAAACAGTGGCTTTATGGTTCTTCATCAACTAAAGTTTTTTTATTCTACAATAGGACTTTTTTAACTTTTCAAATGGAAAGAAAAAACCATATATATTCTTAATATTGAAAATTATAGTCTTCTTATATTGTGTAAACTTAATAAAATTCTCATTATGGGTAAACACTCACATATATATATATATATATATATATATATATATATATATATATATATATATATATATATATATATATATATTCATTTAAGTTCACATAGATTAAGCTAAAAATGATAGATAGTTAGGCTCTTGTTATTTACACCCACTATTTTTTCTAAGTACACACATATCTCCTTTCTACCTTTCAATTACCCGTCATATCCTTTTTTCTTAAAGAAATGTTTTCAAGACATATATTTCCAAGATTACATATACCTATTTCATATATGTATCTCCACAACAATTCATAGTTATTTGTCCCATAAATATATCTTTGAAATTATGATTCATAGTTTCGGAGATGTACTTTTGAAATATGTATATATATTTTTAATAAAATATCACTTAAGAATTAAGATGGTTGACGATAAATAAAAAGAATGATAAATATTTATCTTATACACATGTTTATTGGTTTTATTTTCATCCTATCATTAATATTTTTTAAATCCTCTAAAATCTTATTTCATCTTATCTTTATTATTTTTTAAACCTTGATTTTAAATTGTCATTGCCATATATTCACTATACAATATTGTATTTTCATTATTATTATATAATATTTTATGTTTTTCTTTATGTGACAATGTTTTTTTAAGGTACGTTTATCATTAAATTCACCTGACATTGAATTATTGAGGTAGACTTAGATTAAAAATGAGTAAACATGCTTAAAGAAAATAAATCATCATCAAAAGTTTTGTTTTGTAATTAAGGTGTATAATATATGAAGTTAGTAACAAAGGTACATTGAAATGTAGTGCCACTCGAAGGAAAACACAAAATACCGTATAATAATAATAAATATACATTATTATATAATGAATATAGTTTATAATTAGAGTTTAAAGAATGATAAAGATAAAATGAAAATAAGACTAATAAACATAGATATAAGATAAATATTTATGTTCTTTTTTTATTTCTCGTCGACCATCTCAATTATTAAATAATATTTCATTAAAAAATATATACATATTCTAGAAGTGTACATCTGAAACTATCAATTATAATTTCAAGAATTCATTTTTGGAAAATAAAATGAGTATATTTCTTTAAGAAAAAAATATAATAAATAATTGAGATAAAAAGGGATGTACCAAGTGTACTTAAAAAACAGAAATATGAATAACAAGAGCAAATAATTATTATAATTATGTTAATATTAACTCACATTAATTATTATTAAAACACAAAATTTCAATAAAAGTTATCTGACACATATTAATTATTCTGTAACAATAACATGTTAAAATAAAAACCATTAACCACATGTTTAAATAACTTAAATTCCATTGATTTAAAATAAATTTCTTTCCTACTTTTTTTAAAAAAAAATCATTATTCTTTAGAAAATTTAAAAAGAAATAAAAAAAAAACTTGCCACAATCAAGGAACATTAGTTGAAAACTGAAAGGACAGACGAAGCAGAAAAAGAAATGGCTAGTCGCACGTGGTGACGAATGATGTTACACAAGACGCTCCCGTTCATCGGATTTGCTAGCAGGTCACAGTGTCACCCTTTTATATTTAATATTTTCAAACTGAAGTGGAATAGTCCCTTCCTTTTTACACACTAGCCGCTTCACCAAAGTTGAAAATTTTCAGAAACCAAAACCTCTCCCTCCTTTTCTTTTTTCCTTCTTCGCCACTCTCTCCATTCCTCCGATGATTTCCGAACCGGCGAGTTCCCTGAGAAAGAGCAACTTCCAAGACCGGCGCCTCAGCATCATCGACGTTTCCTCCGCCGACGATTCGCTTCTCGATGGAAACCCTCTCAGCCACCAACGTTCAGGTTATCTTTCTCTTCTCTTCTCATTTAACTGCAAACGACACCACTTATTCTCAATTGTTTGCCGTTTTATGCATCCGTCGAGATCAAACAAAACTCATTCAGATCTTCCATTTCAGAGAACCAAGAGCAGGCCGATGTGTTGTACACGCCGAACTCGAAGAAGTTCGAAGACGCCGCCACCAAACTCCAACAATGGGACCACGAGCCTCACTCCAACGACTCATCCGGAATCGGAAAACCTAAGAAAAACAGCAAATGCAATCTGCGCAAGAGTTTAGCCTGGGACAGTGCCTTTTTCACCAGCGCCGGTACCTTTCTTTCTGTACTTGCAATTTGTTTTGTTTGATTGGATGTTGAGTAGTTTTGTGTTTAATTGATGCGTGATTTTCAGGGGTTTTGGATCCGGAGGAGTTGACTATTATAATTGAAGGTGTTGAGAAGGATGAGAAGCCTGAATTACCGTCTATTCAAGAGGATGTGTACAAGTCGTGTGAGTCCATTTCTACGTTAGCGAGTGATAGCTTGACCTTTGAAAGTGTGGAGATGGAGGGTGATTTATTTGAGGATGTAAGAGCTTCAATTCAGAAATCTAGCAAAAAGTCCAGCCCTGCAGCGTCAAACATCAAAGTGCCATCTTCCCCTTCGGTTCCATTGTTCCAAACTCATGACTGTATGTCTTTGTCTCCACTCTGTGGTATTCAGCATAGATCCTTGCAATCTGTTTGTGAATTATGAAGAGCATTTATAAAGCATAGGTTGAGAGAGGCCAGATTGGTTCCGTGATTTTATATTAACTAGTTATCACAATTAAGGATTTGTTTTTTCATAAACTTGTAACACTAATTTTTTTTTCTAGATGCATGGAATGAGTGGACGAATATTTTAGATGCCTTTTTAAAAAAATAAAATCGAAACGTGTGCATTCTGAATTTCTGACGAGTGTTTGAAATTTATTTATTCTTCTCTGCTTTTATTTTGGTGTACTGATTCATACCCGATTGGTCAAATTGTTGATTTCTGGTTTTTTTTTTCAGCTTCGAAAAAGGTTGGCATGGTTTCTTGCAATAAGGTAAATTGCATTTGTGATAAAGACTAGAAAGTTTTTGTAATGTTAATGTCTGAATGATTCTCAAGAATACTTCAAAAAAAAATGTTTATGGTGCTGCCCAAGTGTGTTGGTTCAGCTGTAGGTTGATAGCTCAGCTGTACAAGACTTTATGGGTGTAGTATGTGTCCCCAAAGTTATCCTATCACAGAGGCACCTATTATCGCAGAGTGCATGGTGAGTAGAGACCCTCTCCATTTTTATTGAGAAAATGGACATCTTCATTTCTATGATGAGTAAAGGAAATTTGCAACTCTGAACAAATAGACATGATCATTTTTATACACACACAGCCATGTAAATGGAGATGTCCATTTCCTTTGAGAAATGGAGAGGATTTCTACTTGAGCACGGTGGTGAATATGGACACAATGTTTGCCACATTGCCTCCCATCAGTCCCATGGGCCCATTTTGTAACCCCTCCCCTCTCTCACACACACACAAATAAAATAAAAATCTGCAATAACTTTGTACTGCCATTAGATGAAGGTCCCACCTGCTTCTAAGAATCCAAGTGCTGGCATGCAAGGATTTGGGAAAATGACGAAGAAGAATAATCCTATTTTCCCCCAAATTCCACAGGTATAACTAAATAAAACCACTGAAGAGAACCAGTGGCTTTTCTAATTTTGCTTACTAATGATTGGCAGAGGACCAAAGCACTGAGGCTTGTTCAATGAAATTTTGAGTGATTAACTGATTATATACCTAACTATTTTTCTTATTTTGAAGAAGCATGTGGCTACAAGGAGAGAGTCATCTATTTTAATGCAATCAAAGGTACCCGGAAGGTCTAGTTTAAGTTCCACAATTCCATCCAAGAGAGATTCACTTGGCAATCCACATGTCAAAAGTGAAAGGGACAAGGCAAAACGAATAGTTGGTGGTTAGACCTTGCTTTAGCATTTTTCCACTTCTCATTTTGGCATAATGGTTACCATTTTCTGAGCTGTAGTTAACTTTCATTTTCCTTTGACCTCTTCAGATAGAGTCAGTTCAGTGGCAAAAGCATCTGTTGTTAGAGGTTCTCGAGGTTCTGTGCCTAAGCCCACACTACCATCCAAATCACCTTCTGGTCCGACAGTATCAACCAGGACTAAATCAGTGACTTCCACATCTTCTGGTAACAATTTATCTGACAATATTGGTAAATCTTCTTTTAGTTACTTAAAAAGAAGTTATAAGCCAACCTCATGTTGCCCAGTTGTCAAAACACCTTCAAGGGTTGCTTCAAGAAATAAAGCTGAACCTGAGATTTCTAGTCTTTCAAGGTTGATGTCTGCCACAAAGCTTTCTTCTAGTATTTCGCCCGCTAGCTCTATCAGTGACTGGTCTTCATCAGAGTCATCCTCAACAACTTCTATGGCTAAACGTGTGTGTAATAGTTCAAGGCCCAGCATTGATTGTGGGTCAAGCAGAAAGGTTTTATTGAACACTGATGCAGATCAAGGTACACACCCTCAGACTCCTCTGAGTGATTCAAGCTTAGAAAGGCAAGAGGCTCGGCAAAGTGGGATTATTAGTCAGAAGGAAAGGACAGTGCCTGGAGCGACAGTTCTTCCTCCAGTTTCCAAGAAACCTTCAGGCCTTCGACTGCCTTCACCAAAGATTGGTTATTTTGATGGGGTGAGTTTTGCCTTGTTTATATTTGATGTAAGCCAGAAACCTTGTTGGTTAGTGGTTAGTACCATTTTATTGGAAAAATGTACAGATTTCATATCATTATGACTTTGGTCACATACTATTTAGTGAGTTTTCCTGGTGGAATATGTGCTTCTGCAAATTATGATATTTTACTTTTCCTATTTCTTTCGTTATCTCTCTATTACACTGCATTTGTTGAATTGGTGTCATATTGTTGTGCAGGTGAAGCCCTTAGTGCGCACTCCACGTGGGTCTGTTGTACCTGGTGGCTTGCCAAAACATGGAGCTGAAAGTCCAAGAGAAGGCCAAAACAAAGCAGAACTTGGAAAGCTGCAACCATCCAGATCTTTTGTTTCAATTGATAATACAAAACCCAACAACCAGCAACCTCCACATCCAAATCCTTTTCATGAATCATTAGATGTTGCAATTAAGACATCTAATAGCGTGCAGAATGGCAAAAGCTCTTCCGACATATCCATTGGTGCTGTTGAAAATACATCACACTTCCATGTAGTGGAGAAAGCTCATCATGATTTGCCACCACTTAAGGGTGTCAATAACCAGGAAAATGCTCATCATGATGATCAAATTGATTGTTTGAGCAAACAAGTTGGACATATGGACATAAATTTTGAGATAGGGGAAAAGTTTAATAGTGATTCCCTTTATTTATTGCAGAATGATATCAGCTTCCAAGATAAATCCAATGGTCTGGATTTATCTAGTCACAAAGAGCTTATTGATTGTCCTAAGAAAGACGAATTATTTAATGGTTTATCTACTACATACCTTTATGTCTCCCCAACCAGCTTTGATGTGGTAGCTTCAACAAGGAGACCCTTTGCGGTCAAAGATTCCTTTTGTAACATGGATGGTGTTGTCTTTACAGATTCAACAGTTTCAGAGGCTAAATCGACCAACTTGCCTGTGCCGGAGAGCATTATTATGAAAGAAAACGAGTGAGATTGTGTAATTAAGTTGAACTATATGTTTGTTGAGTTTGCTGCTTTGTGCAAAACTGTCCAAGTCATGAATGGATAGTCTTTATCATTTTTGAAATACTTGTTATACTATTTATACTTTAATTTGATGGGTCTTCTAGATGTATTACCCATGGATTCGTTGCTGTGAATTCGTCTTCGATGTTTTGAACGAGAAGAACCTCGTGGTGTCGTGTATCCTTTTGGATTTCATGTTCTGTTTCCCATCGGGAATTTAAATGCCTGAGATGCATTCGTTTGCATTTTCATTAAACATTGTTATATGCCTTTGCAGAAACCAACATTATATAAGGAAGTGACTTAAATAAATAAACAAAATTTTATTCTTTGAATAAGTATAAATCTTGAACAAATTATTGAGTTGAGTTAGGCATAAAATAAATGTTATTTTTTTGTTACTATGTTGGTATGAATTATTTATCGACTTGTGTGATTTTTTTTTAATTATATTTTTTTTCATTTACGAGATTTAAACTGAAGATATTACTTAAAAGAATCAAGTCTAGTATAATTTAAACTAACAATTTTTTAGTATAAAATAAAATAAATGTCATTAATTATTATATTATTTAATTAATAAATTTAGTTATACTATCTCTATTTATAAGAAATGAATTATAATGTAAAAGATAGTATAAAATTATAACTATTCAAATAATAAATAAGAAGGACTAATTTGGACAAAATAAGTCAAACCAAAGACTTTAGTCTTAGTGCATTTAGTTAAAGAAAAATAACTTAATAAAAAACCTAAATCTAAACTAAGTTTTTTTAAAGGTGTCATATTTTTTGGTAAAACGAATTCCATCTGTAGCGTGTACATATATATAACTCGTTGTACCAAGTCACCTAATCTAGCTTTTTTTTAACAGTATATTTTCATTTTTTTTTCTTTTCTATTTTTTAGTATTTAAGTGAATTGTTTATCCAACTAACTGCCGTGAGCTAGAAGGAGAAATAAGTTAATGCATGAAAAATTGTTTATCCAAACAAAATAGCAAAATGAGTAAAAAGTTAAAAAAAAAAAACATTTCTCATTTTTAATAAAATACTTCTTTAGTATTTGTAACTTTTGTCAGTTAATACTTTGACTTAGAAATTCAAACATTAGTTTAAAATGTTGTGAAAGAAATGAATATAGCTCTTAGACAAAAAAATACGAATACACATTTAGATTTAGTTTAGCAGACAGAAATTGAAAATTTCAAAACTTCCAATAAGGAAACCCTTCAAATAAGTAACTCAAAACACCTTACCTTGGAAGTACCTCAATTTATAAGTTTAATCTAGAGAAATTTAGAATTACCAATCAAACAACAATTAGCTAAAAGTCTACAATTAAAGACACTAACTTTAATAGCTTAATTAGATTAGTTTTACTTAATCATAATCTTAATTAGTGAGATAATTAAGTATAATTATGCTTAATTAATGAGTTAGGGTTTGAATTGCTAAATTATGATACAATACACTAATATATGACTAGTTTAGCAAAATCACCCTAAACCAAGTCATTAGCCATCTAATGACTAAGATTAATCTAAGAACTTCATAGCTAAGCAAAGAATAAAGATATAAAAATATTCTTCCCACTTAATTAATGAAGAATTGAGGATAATTCTAATGCACAAGGCCAAATACTTTTAGAAGCCAACTTGTTTAACAGCTTGTTTGAACACTCTTCCAATATATTCGCCTTTCAATATAAGATTAAAACTTTCTACACTCTTACTATTTCTTCCTGTTGTGCAAGAAGCAACATCCTCAATATAAAACCGCATCAAGTGGTACAAATGACACGGAAGTAACATTTTGTCACTTGGGACAAACAAGAATAAAGTGTGAATTGTTGATTTACATCCAAAAGCGACCAAAATCATAATTATGCTTCCAACTTGCATATTTCTGACTACCACTTGCCCAGAATCAGGATTCAGGAGGCATAGTTTTAACACTTCTACATTGCTCTTATCTGTCTTCAAGAGGACCTAACAAAAACATAGGAATCAAGTTAGGACAATTTCGTTTCGTAATAATTAAACTAGGCCAACTAGACTGAGACGTGCTTCAGGTGGGAGAACCGTGATTTGCATGAGTTGTAGGAATTTTAGTCATTCTAAATTTTTACTATAATTTCAACAATGAAAGATATTGATTAAAAGGAGGTGACAAGCAAGAGAGCATCACGTGTATGACGTTGAGGAAAAAAGGAAGAGGTTATAACTTATAACCAATTAAAAATCCTTTTGCGGATCAATATACGCTATTAAAATCCATATTCTATTGTGTTAATTAAAAATTCTGGCAATCAAATACCCTGTTACACGAGTTATTCAGTATTTTACAAGATAGTTGCTTTAAATAACCAAACAAAATCATTTTATTGAAGGATTTTAAATTTGTGCGAAAGATACATTACTTTTGTAAAATTCTTCATTCAATCAAAAATAAATTATTTTAAAACCATATAGTGACCATTTCACAGTACCAAATGAGGTAAAATTGACCGAACTTCACACAAAGCATTCTCTATAAAAATGGAGCCCAAGTATGAGATATGAACCAAATTTAGTTCAGAAAAATTGCTACCAGAGAGATACAAAATTGTCCATAGAACTCATCCAGTCTCATGAAGTAAAATTCATAATAATTTTTTGGAGAAACTAGAGAGGACACGTCCCACAAGACTAAGACCTAGGCTTCTCTTTCTTCTCCTTGAAGAGAGCCAGGAGAGACACACCAGAAACCTTCACGACCTTGAATCTGACTCCAGGAATATCACCCACGGCATGACCCTTTCGTCCAAATCCAGCTATCAAGACTTCATCCTACAAACATCAACCACACCCCGTATTATAAAGCAACTCAAAAAATTGTCCTTCCACATTTTATGGTATATTGAGCATAGGCAAAAACAGCATCACCAATAGCAGCAAAATAATATAAATAACATGATCAATTTAACTTCTTACATTCTCTTCAATGTAATTTAAGCAACCATCATTTGGCACGAATGCAGCAATCTTCTTCCCATTTTTGATGAGTTGAACCCTGGCACATTTTCGAATGGCAGAGTTGGGCTGCTTAGCCTCAATACCTCTGCAGATAGAATAACATAATAATTTCTTAACACCAGATGATCTAATTGAGAAAGTATGCAAGTAAATGCAACACAGTACGAGTTATATTAATCTTACATCTTTTCAAGAACAATACCCTTTGCATGGGATGAACCAGCAAAAGGCTTCTTCCATTCATTTCCAAGATGAGACTTTTTGTATGACTTGTCAGCCCACCTTTGTCTCCTACGGTGAGACTTCAGCTTGCGGGCAGCTCCCATTCCATGTGTCTTCCTGAAAGAAGTCAGAAAAGACAAAGATTTAATTTTCTAACTCCATGGGTTCATATGAAAATTTAAAAACAAATAGTCCTATATTAGTTTGCAATCTGCATGCATAAAGGAATAATGACATTTAACAACAAATAGTCCTATATCCCACTCGACATTCTATGAATATCATTTCTAAAAGGATAAACCACTATTGTTGATGGAAACAAATAAACCACATTCTATTGATCTTAAAACACCATGACAATAGTCCTATCCCACTAGGCAAAATGAACAGACAAAATTCAATTAATGTTCTAGTGAATGCAATACCAAAACTCAAAAAATGATTTTGGAACATCGTCAACAAAGTAGTTGGTAGAGCAAACACCATTAGAACGTAGTGTCAAGAAATGAACCAAAACACACAGCACAATCCCTACACAAGTCTGATACTAGAAAAAAAAAGTTTTCATATCGGAAAAAGCCATGAGAAGATTTGCTGGACATGGATCCACACAAAGCAGCAATAACTAAACAACACACACCACATGATATAAGCTCCTTAATAAAACAAAAACAGACCATAAATGCAAATTATCCAATGGTAATCAAAATTGAGCAACAAAAGGATCAAGGGCGGTAAGAATCTCCAATGTTAACAAAAATATCAAAGTTTGGAATCAGACATAGCAATTTCAGGAGAATTTTGCAATAATAATTAGTTCAGGAAAATAAGAAGAACAATAATAATTGTCGAAAAAGTAATGTTGCATTACCCCATAGTGATATAGGATTGGTTCTGCGCCGATAGAGTTTGAGAGATCGAAGAAGATGGAGCCGAAGTAGCTGCCGCAGTGTAAAACCCTAACCCTGAATAAGGAGTGTCGTGGTGTTTATATAAAGATTGAAGGCTATTATGTCAGGGCCTCTCTTTCTAGACTACTAGGTTCGGCTCAACGACTTTGGATCCAGTTTCTTCGGGCTCTTTTCGGATTTTGCTACATCCTTTCCCCTTTTTTGCTAAGTGCACTCTTATTTTATTTTTTTCTATTTTTATTGTCATATAAACCCTTTATATCCATAACATTCATACAAAATCATTATTCAGAAATATATTTTCCGTAACAATGTTTTGATTTTAACATTCTGAAAAATACATTTTGAAACAATTTATTTTTAACATTTTGGAAATTACTTTTTGAAATATTGTTTTGCGTTATAGAAAATACTTTCCAAAATATTAAAATGAAATTGTTTATCAAAAAGTACTTTACAAAATGTTAAAAGAATAGTTAAAGTTTAATTTTAAGTGCTTTATTTTGTCTCACGTAAAAGTTCAGCTTTTGTTTTCTTCTATAGAAATCTTTTTTTTGTTGTTGTTATTTTTCTAATCATTAAAATTTTTACATATCCTAAGATGAGAAACGTTATACTTTTTTCCCAAGATGATATTTGATGTGTTTATCTCTATATTAAAACCAAAAGCGTTGTTGCGATTCGCCATTGGCCAATAGTTTTACAATATAGTATATATTGTCTTCTCTAATATGCCTTGAATAATGGATGTGAGGAATTCAAGAACGGATCCTACAACTAGGCACTTGCCAGGGCACTGCCCTTAAGGTAAGGGACCTTAATAAAAAGGTTGAACTTGCCCTTTTATTCTATTGAATTTATAGTTGTATTTTCTGCCCAGTTGACAGTTGTTGGGAATTCTTTTTGGTCTTAAGCTGAATTAAGGAAGAGACTTACGTAAGATCAGAGTTTACTCAAATTTGAAAGCGCTTGTTACTCTTCTTACTAATGGGTGTTGTCCTTGGCATCCTTGTTATAACCAAGTTGGGTTCAAGAGATTCATAAACGTAGACTTTATTTATAAGGGTGCTACTATTGATCCCTACCTTATTGTCAAAATATCCTTTTGTCCCAACTTCAAATTTCTTCAACCCTCCCTTTTCCTTCTTTCCCTTCCCTGTGTCTCCCACCTTCTCTCTCCCCATCTGTGTCCTCCTTTCCTCTCCTAGCCCTTCTCTTCCAAACCCTCCTCCTTTCCTTTCTTGTCATAATAAAATTATGATTCCGTTATCTATTTTTTTGATTTAGATTCTCTTATTCAATGTTTTTTCATCTTAACAAAATTGTGTTATGAAAACAAATTAAACAACAAAATCACAGGGGATGAAAAAAAATAACAAAAATTGTGATTTTGTTATTATGTTTGAAGTGATAAAAAAAATACAATAAAAACATGATATTATATAAAAAAATTACAATTTCATTGTAATAAAGGAAATGCAAAAATAATTACACAATAAAGAATCATCATTCAACTAAATCATGATTCCATGAAAATGACATTTTTGGAATAAAAAATAGAAACAACCTCTTAATAAAGACCAAAAGCAATTACAATGGGACCAATGGTAACTCCCTGTTTATAATGCTCTTAAGGCTTCACTGAAGCGCATCCAAACCTATCATGAAGATTCAAATGAGTAAAATACATTTCTAGTTTCTTACTTCTATTTTTTAAAAAATTATTAAAATTTACTTTGATTCTGTATCTTTTAAAAAATAATTTTAATTGTTTACTCAAATATTGAGTGTTACCCTTCCGAAACATTTGATTATTTTAGATTTTGAACCACCAGTTTTAAACCATTTAATATAATAACATAATAGCCCTCTATTTTTTTGTTATTTTTTAATCATAATTAAACATTCCTCAAAAACTAATATATCCTCAATGAAAAATTAACCATTCCACCCGTTTCACTGCCAATCGCCGGGTCCAAACATAAGACGAAAACGATGATAGGAAGCTACGTAGAATGAATAAAGAGGCATATGATAAATGATGGATAAATATGAGCAAATACAATTTGATAATATGATGGATAAATTCATCATTGCAAGGGAACCTACACTTTTTTTGGGGGTCGCATTTCTCGTAAACTATAATGATATGGTGGCAAGAAAACATACATGATTCGTAGAAACAAATATAGTGGTCTACATTAACTCTGCGTCATTAAGAAGCCGCTTCATTACTGCAGGTTCGACATATCTAACTACTACACAATATCAGTCACGAGTTTATCACAATTTCCCTGAGGAGCTGCTTAAATGGTCACTACTCATGAAACTTGATACCACAAAATACCTACCAATGACCAAAAAAACGTAACAATGAGAAACCACATAAAAGTAAAGCCATTTAGCCAACATATCGAAGTGTAGGCAATGATTACCATTACCTGGGCCGCATCTACTTAATGATGGTTCCTCCTCCACAAAACTCCAATCTTCTTCAACATGTTTGTATTTTTCTTCTTAGGTGACTCGTCATCTGTGTCTAATAAATAAGGTGAATTCATCTTGCCAGTAACAGAATTGAAGCTGTTTTCACGTGAGCAGTTTCGGTCCACAAATTTCCCGTTGTTTCCAGCAGAAATCATAGAGGCGGCTGCTTCGGCTGCCTTTCTCCACTGATCTGACTGAACTTTCAGTCTCCTTAGTTCGGCTTCCAACTCTGAATTTGCAGCCTGAGCAGCATCTAACTGCTCGGTCACCCGAGCCACTCTTTTGTTGCTTTTATCAGCCTCTTCTGTTATGTGGCCAAGTTTTGTCAAAGCCTCTTGCTCTGCTGCCCTTGCTGCTTCAGCTGAAGCAAGGGCCTCATTGGTGATTTTATTCGTCTTGAACTCTTTTAATTCCATCTTGAGCATACTGTTTTCCACCGCTATATTTTGCAGTTCTGTCTCTCTATCTAACAACTTTTCCTTCAACTCTTCAACATCAGCAACCAATTTTTTTAGCTCTATCACAAGTTCAGATTGCCTTTTAGTAGATTGGTTTTCCTTGATCTTGGAATTGAGCTCCTTATTCTCCTCCGACACACTAAAAAACTGAGATTCCTTGTCCATCAGGCTTGCCCTTAGCTCTTCAGTATTAGCTTTAGCTCTCCTCAATTCCTCATATAATTCAACCTCTCTCTGACTAGATTCTGATTTTGTGAGTTCCAGTTGTTCAAAAGCACATCGAATCTGCAATGTGCTCTGGATATACTCTTCCTGGTATCTTACCTCAGAAATATCCAATGCAGACTTCAACTTCCCCACTTCAACTTTTGCAGAGATAAGCTCAGCTTTGAGCTGGTTTATTTCCTCATTTTCTCCATTTTCCTGAGAAGGTCCATTTTCATTGGTTGGAGTTGAACCTGATATACTTTTGTTTGCACTGCTAAGCAAATCAGCCTGAAGTTTACTCACAAGTGCTTCCAATGATTTTGCTTGAGTTCTTGATTGCTCCAACTCTAAAGCCAAAGATTTGTAAGCTTCTGCTGCTTTCATGCCATCTGACCTAAGTGTTTCCACAGTCTGATTTGCTGTTTCCAATTGCATTTGCATTTTACCAACTACTTCCATGACCCTGGATTCGGATTCTTTGTAATCACTTAGCTCACTTTTTAGCTTTTCTACCAAAAAGAGAGTTTTATCAAGCTCCATCTTCAATTCCTGAATCTCAGCATGAGCTGATTCTGCACTGTTGATCTGAGTAGCTTCAGACTCACATACTCTTTCAAGTTGAATTTTCAATTTCTGTATTTCATTCATGGCAGATGCCAAGGCAGCCGAATCCATTGCCTGTTGCTTTTGGACAGCCTGTATTTCAGATTGCCATTCTCGATCTCGATCCTGAGAAATTTTGCGGAGCTCTTGAAGCCTCACTTCTTCAGAAGCCGAAAAGTCCAAAAGCTGTTGATGGGATTCCTCAAGCTCTTTCATCATGTCTACAAGTTGCTTCTTTGCCTCTTCAGCCTCCTGTTGAGCTTTTCTCTTCCATGACTCAGATGAGTTAAGTTGATCCTTAGCATTCTTCAGATCTTCTTGAAGCCGAGCAATCTGAGATTCCAATTCCTGGACCTTACTAGGTCGTTTTTTCTAGAGCCAGATGATAAAGAGAGAGAAGACAGAGTGAATATAAAAATTATAAACTGACAATAAGATAATATTTCATATTTTATATATATACATATAGACAATGGATTTATGAAATGCTTAAATAATTGTACCCAAGATCGGGTAATTCAGCTCAAGACACGAGTTAACTTCAAATACCTCAGATATTGGACTATGAGGTGACCTGCGTTCAATGATCTTTGGACTTCTATCTTTTGAAGTCTTTTTTGCAGCATTTGGAGAGGAGACAGAGTCTGCATCAGAGTTTGGTGTCTTCAACTGATGGGCAGTTCGAGGGGTTGCAGGAGATTTCTTTTGGGGCACTTCTGACATACCGACTCTACTTACAGTCAGCCATAAGCCAATTAATATGCATAAACAAATGTAAGAATTAGAATGTAACATACTGAAGTGGTCAAATCATGAGAATCCATCAATTGGATGAAGATATGCAACACTATTTTCAAGCATCATTCAAACAGGTGTTGCCCTCTCAAGGATAGACCAGTGACAAATTCAGATTTAGCTAAAGTTGAGGCCAAATAACTTTATGATCAATATCATGACCAGATGATAATTGCTAAAGTACAAGAATGATATATTTGTCGCAAGAAATGAAAAGGCCTTTCTTCAGATTCATCTTATTACTAATACCTTCAGTTTTAAGGCATCCTGATAACTAGAAGTTTGTGATGTCACCCAAGCCAAATAACAACATCACATTTTCCAACGTAAGTGTGTGAAACTAAAACTAAGGGCCACATGTATAAAAAAAAAACTAGGGCCACACAAGCATAATGGATCAGGCAATGAAGTAGAGAAGCATAGAAGATTGCCTCAAGCACAACAAGAGCTGGGAGAAGTTCATTTAAAGGAAATATTTTTCCACCTAGCAACAAAGAAAAATTACTTTACAAATTTCTTTCAGCAACATTCATAATGTGGTAGTTTTGGAGTTTACTAATCAACTGCAATTAAAGAGATGCATCCATAATTATTTTTTCATGTTTCATTTTACAAACTAGCAATCCTTTATTTACACATCCAAATCTAATAAAAGAGAGTGATTCATCCCTCATTTAGACCCCAGAAATAGTTATACAGTCATGTATGGTGACAGAGAAAATAGAAAGCAAGAAAAGTGTTAGATAATCCAATCTTACCTTGCTTTTGGTGTCTGCATATTTTAATCTCCCAAAGCCTTGGGATACAAAGGAAAACGAAAAGATCACTTCTTTAAACTCCCTGACCCACTAATTCCTGCAATAGGAAACTGAGTAAGAAATAAGGGCAAAAAGGAATTTGATTTATAGCATGACAAAAAATAAATAGTTCTCGGCAGATGCACACCACAAATAAGCATTTAACTTAACAAAAACAACAAAAAAGTAAAAAACCATAACAAACAGCATATAATTCCTTCAAAGATACTCCAAGTAAACTAACTCCACTACCACTTACCAAATTCAAAATACCAAAAAAAAAAAGCAAAATAAATATAAAACCTTGCACCAAAATCCTTAAATAACTGTCATTAACGCCACTCCAGTGTCCGTTAGCATACCACAACCACATAATGCTGCACTAACATTAAATTCTGTAATAAGAAATTATCAGGCAAAGTTCACACAGACAACCAAGGTTTCAACACACTTTCAAGTTTCAGAATTTAAGAAATAGTTTTTCATTTTTTCAGTTCCTCTTCTGCAACGTAACCTATAAGCCTTGTTGCTAACAGTGAATTTCCAGATTCCTTGCCAAAATTTTCGAAACATAAAAAGACAGGTGAAGCTGAGAAAAGTAGGAACAGTTTTTTTCATTTTCTGACCCCTTTTCTTCTTTTTAGTTGAGTGAAACTCCAGTTTGGAACAAGACACAAAGTTGAAGAGTCCAATGACAGCACACGAATCTTTGACCCACAGAAACCCAGATCTACATGACATGCATCCTAAAATACCAAATAACCAGTATTAACTAATACAAAGGAATAGTAAAATAAACACAGAGACAGCATGGGCAGAGATCCTGCACCTACCTCAGTAAAAACAAGCTACATGTTGTGTTGCAACCAACAATCTTTTAACAACAACTAAAAAACAAAAACCCAACTCAAAATTAGTGTCCCCAGCAAATAGCCAAAAAAAAAATCCCAACTTGAGAATGGGACATTCAAAAGACTAAAAAGAAAGAAACTTGTAAGTGTGAAGTGTTCTTAGGAGAAAGTTAGAGAAGCAAAACATTGAGAAATAAAACAAACACAAACCAACTCAGCAGCCAGCAAACTGAGGATCGCTAAACTAAATTACCCTTTAGAAAAAAATCAAATGTTGTTTGAAAAAAACACTGAATATAATTGAGAACGCAACCAAGGAAAAGAAGAAGAATCAATGTGGAGCAGCAGCAACAGTTGACGGAAGAGAGTATAGTAATGAGTTTATGAGAAGTCTCACCCAAATAATGTTCAAATGGCAATGTGTGAAGTGTGAAGAGAGGTAAACCCTACCTAGTGTTGGAGGGAAGAGAAGGCATTAGAAATTAGAATATAGAAGGAAGGTGAGTGAGTGAGATGAGTTTGGTTTATGTGCTGTTGCTCAGTTCCCGAGTTTGTGTCATTGTATTTTCTGTGTCAGAGGCGAAAGTAGGAGCCAACACCAAAAATACGTTTGAAGCCAAGACATCATTAATGACAACGCTCTTTGGCTTCCACGCGCTTCTTTCCACTTCACTTATTATGCGACCTCAACTCAATGCTCATTGGGGGTGGACTGTGTGGACTACTGGAATTATTGGCATTTCTCATTTCTCCATTTTATTTTGTTGAGAGGAAAATAAAGAGATTAAAAATAGTTACTTATATGTTAATGGAGTTTATTTTGATTTGATAAAAATGGAAGAGAGAAATATAGAAGAAAGAAATTGGATGGAAATGTGATATAATGTGTTTGAATAACATATAAAATCAATTCTTCTCCATGCCAGATACTATGAAAGAGTCAAAATACATATTTAATGTTTTACCTTCACCGTAAAAAGAATAACTATTTATTCTCAACATGAATATATTTCAAACATACTAATACTTCATTCATTTAGAAGAGTGTAACATAAGAAGGAAGAAATGCTTAGAGCATGGGATCTACTTAAACAATTTTTCTCATTCATTTAGAAGAGTGTAATATAAGGAGAAAGAGATGCTTAGAACATGAAATCTGCAAATTAAACTACTTTTCTCCCCTGACAAATGGGTTATGCATAGGAAACAAGTCACGTCGTTTCTCCATTTTGCTCTCTTTTATTCATTATTAAAGGAAGAAAATAAAATTGTGTTTTCTTGTTTAAAAGCAAATACATATAATTTTTTAAATAATTTTAAAAATAACCCCCTTTAAAATTCAAGAATAATGACATATCTTTAAGATATTTAAAATAAATCATATTATACAAGGAAATAATAAAATACTTATAAGGATGAAAACATCTCTATACAAAATTTATCTATTTTTTTATATTTTTGTATTAATTGAAATAAGTAGATTACACTAATATGTAATTAGTTCGAGTGATATTAATTTAAATTCTTTAAGATTTTGATTTCAAGTATTACGAATTAAAATAAGTAATTGAAATAATATGAGTAACCTAAAAAAATAAGTAGACAAATTTTTTAAAAATTCTTTATTGTTTTTATTAATCCAGATAATATATTTTTCCAACTTAACTTTTCTTTTATTTATTCTACTTTTATTTTTTACTATTTTTTCTTTATTTCCTTCCTCGTTCAAACAAAGTATAAATATTTTAAAATTTCAGGATTCCTGAAATACTCATATACCACACTTAAATTTCATGGATTTAAATTATATCTCGAGATTCCAAATTTCACACTTCACTACAAAAATGTTTATCTTATATTACCAATATTCAATATTTTAAAAATCATTAAAATTATCTGCAAGACTGGATCTTATTTATCTTTTCCAACTATTTCAGTTTATATTCTCGTAGAGAAAACTCGAACTTGTGTCTTTGCATTGCTTGGAAAATTGTATTAACTGCATTCATTAGGAAGTCAATGTAATCTTTTATTCATTGCATAATAATATCAGCAAATACTTGTTATTTATGTTTATCCATTTAAAGTAAGAAACAAATTTGAAACACGTGCTGCATTCAGTATGGAATAACAACGGAGAACTCCCCAATAATGGTTGAACATAGCAGGGTCCTCATTTAATTCGAATTCACCCCAATGTCTCAAATTGTATTTTTCAAATCCATCGCTTTGACAAACCAATCATGACCTTACATTGGTGAGATTAACACCCAAATACTTACAAAAGTCTCTCATGGCATAAGATTTTCATATGGGTTTAGGTAGTCGGAAAGAAAAGAAAGATATAAATGTGATAAAAAAATAAAAAAGGTAAAAATAGGTATTTGTTTATAAATTAGGTTTAATTATATATTTTATAACCTAAGTTTCATTATTTCTTGAATTTTGTCATAAATATTTTTTATCGCATTTTACTATTGTAGTTTTTTTTTTTCATTTTGTCCAACCGTTAGTTGGACGTCTATTGTTATTAATTGACTAATGGTGAGAAATGTTGATTGTTTGACAGGGACTCTAATGCTAATGTCTCAATACATTAGGCGTTGACATGGATTATTAACAAGACATTGGTGTACTAACATGCAATCGAGAGTAAATATGCAAATTTATAACTTTAAAGACAAAAAGTTCACAAAAAATATTGAAAATGATAAATAAAAAAATGTTAAAGGTGTCTTAGGTGGATTCTGTCTGCATTCATTAAATTTATTGGGAAAGAAACTGAAAAAAAAAAGTAAGTGGATTGTGGTTTTGCACCAAATGTAGTTTCTAGTTGGTTGCCTACCTCTTGTGAATATGTTTTGTTTGGCAACCCCCAAAACAAAGAAAAGAAACACATAGTAAATTCTAATGTGATTCATGATCACCTGAAATTGCAGGTGCTGCAATGTTAGCCCCTATGATTATTCCATATGAACCACGTACACATGACTAAAAACGAGATGAAGAGAACTTGGGATAAGAGGCTCCCAAGGAGGAGATTTATGCATTCCTTGGCTCATAGATTTCCCAAACTTGTCTCTTTTTTCTATCGGAAAAGCTTCTTGCCAGAAAAGCATGATCAGATCAACAAGCAGTTATCATTTTGAGTAGGAAAGAAGGAGAGTTTGTGATTGGAAAGGATAAAAACTTGTATGCGTGCTGTATTTATTAGCACTGACTTTTGTTTCTGTATTGGCAATAGTGACGTGGATTAATGTCAGCTAGAAATAACTAGTGTTACTAGGTATTCAAGAAACTATAGTTATCCAATATATGCATCTTCTTTATAATTTACTTTATCCAACGCGTTGAAGCTACTTTTATTAATAAAAAAACTAAACCCACAAGGCCTTAGTATTTAGCACTATGATAGAAGACGTGTTAATGTATGCTGGAATATCTTGTATAATCATCATTCCTCTAAATTGTATAGACCATAATGTGTTATAGCTTCATCTCACCTGTATCTGACAGCAAATATTTTGTTATAATTATAAAATGCTAGTCTGTGTTAAAAATGCATTTCCTATTCTGTCTCTCTTGGTGGAACTGTCATCTGAATGTACAAGTAAAGCTGAATTTTGAATATAAATTTGAACGTACTACTAGAACAAGCTAATATTATATATTTTCCGCATGTTTGGATCCACTGTAGTTAACTTTGACGTGGATCATTGGAAGCAACAACTAGTTGTTTTTACATAAATTTTTACGTGATTCCCACCTAAACATGGATTTTAGATGAACAAGCAAACATGCACTATGTAGATTACTGCATTTCAATAGCAGCTTTTGTAGATGTCCATGGAAGTAGAAACAAATTTAAAAGCTGTCATGATCTTTTAACATAATCGATTTCATAATTCATATGTTCAGGGTGAAATTCCCATTGAAGATCCAGCATTTGAAGAATTTTTGGCAGAGAAATATGGAGGAGTCAGTTCGTCAGGGAAACATGCAGCCATTTATAGAGGAAGTTGTCCAGCAGGTATCCAACTGGGGTTTTGACATTGAATAACTTCACGTGCAGAGGAAGTGTCAAACAAGAGGCATACTTTTTTGGTTGAAATCCATGTACAGTCAGGCAGAACGTGAATACTGAATTAGCAGGATTTCTTGGTCATATACACAAATGGTAGGTTTGAATACGATCTTCTTTGTGTATTGCTGTTATTATGTTCTGTGTTTTCTATCATTATTTCTACAATATATTCTATTATTAGTTGCCAGATACTTATGAGATACATAGCATGACCCTTTATGGTGCATTCCTCTATTCATTTCTGACATTCTGCAGGCTAAATTGTAGATTTTGGAAGTTATTAAGAATGTATTAAAATAAATAGCATACTTAATCTATGTCAGTGGTATCTTTTAATATGAAGGATTGTTTATAGAGATTCCACCAACTCGTAGCTCAATCGACACAAGCCCATCTTTAAGTTTGAGTGTGATGATGATGTTAACTAGTTATAGACACACGCAAAAGTAGTAACTCCTCCCCAAAATTCAAATCATGGATATACTTACCCAAGGTTTCAACGATTGCTCTAAATTGATGCGATCTAAATCTTATGTGTTAAATACATATTTCAAATTTATTATGTATATCGAAAAGGCAGAATCATAAATTATGCTTCTTTCTATTGTAACCAGCAGAGTTAAACTTTTTTTTTTTTAATTATTTATTTACTTGTGCGAATCTTACGTTTCCATTTTCAATTATAAATAAAAACAGGGATTGGACGATAGAGTGGTCCCACCATGAATGACGGAATACATATCACGGGTATTGTCCTATTTCTTTTTCTGTGACGAGTGCCATAGGAAGATTTTTTTCCTACTCTTTTTGGAACCCCGCAAGGTCCCATTGAACGACAATAGGAAACTGCATTCGAGGAAAATAAGGAAGATGTTTCACAAGTATCTGTTTCCAACTCCGAATGATACGAAACTGCTAACATATATCAACATCTTAGGCTGGATGTAAATAACACAGACTGCTCCTAATCCTATGCCTGGTTAAGCTTCAAAGGAGAGACCATTCTTAAAATTTTGAATCATAAGAATTTCAGAGGTATAAGTAAAAAGTGCCATCTACATTGTCTTCCTTACCTTCCCCCTTTCTAAGCAAATAATGTCTGACATGAACAGTCTGATCCTATTAGAGTGTTTCTTCCACTGAATAAAAAAGAGAAGTCACGTAGGACCAGATTTTGAAGATACCAAAAAATATACAGATAACAAATTTGAAGTTTGAAAGGCCTTTTTTTGGGGAATATTAAGGTTTGATCAATTCTGCTAGTTAACATATAAAATTTTGACATTGTATAGGACACTATATACCGCCATTTCTATCTGAAACAATTTTTGTTGTTTACAAAACATTTTATTTTGTGCGTCTAAATAACATGGTATATGTACCTGAAGTGGGGGAAACAAAAGGGTTCTGGCGTATTACTTACGCGTATCAAATACCAGCATCATGTCAACCGAAAAATTCTTCTGTCCAAACGGAGGAAGAACTTTTTCTTTATTCAGCTGGATCATGGCTTTTAAAAAGTAAAGGAAAGAGAAATACAATTAAAAAAAAAAAAAAGAATCGGTTAACAAACTTCCTGGATGTAAAGCCCAAAGTAGAAACTAACAGTAACAGGGCACCAAGAGGGGGTAAACTAAATAATAATGAAAGGATGTGGTACTAATGATGATGAAAGTAAAATGCTTTGGTTTTAAGCCTTCGTAACTAGCTAGTTTTGTTACAACATTAACAGAGCTTCTTATTTCAATGAATGTATTTATTTGCATCATTGCATGCATGTTAATTTTCCCACTGTGCAGTGTGCAATCGAGTCTACGAAAAAATACCGGCCGAAGACCCTTAAAATTGAAATTGATATCTATTATCTATGATGATCCGGAGAAAGGATTACAACAGCTTCAAAATGCTATGTGGTATTTCCAACTAATACATCTTTTACTTCAATATTTTTTTATGCAAGGTTATGACTACTTGTTTGCCTAAAACATGAGTGGTTTAGGGTTCAGAGTTGGATCATCTACGCTGAAATACGAACTAACATGATTTTAAGTTAATTTTTCACACTTTTAGTTGTAAGTATTTTTGCATTGAATAAAAAAAATTATACTTGAGTTTTATTAATTTACTTTTAAAATAAATAAAAAAACTCATAGATTACTTCACTTCAAAATAAATTTTACAAATACTTATCCAAAGATTCCAAACAGACAAGATACGTGATGAAACATGTTTATGGTTCCATTTTGGTTAAATGGGACACTTTGCTTTGTGATGACTTATCACTAATGGAAAGCATTTAAAATTAATAAGATATAATGGTTACAAAAAGTTTCTCACATTGGAAGACATACAAAGTCTCCCATGGTAGAAGTCGTCATTATCCAAACACTACTCCATGGTTTGTTTCCCCATATTCCTAGCTACAGTAAAGTTATCCAAGGGGCTACAAAGGTGTCAGGGTTCTCTAATAACTAGTGTGGATATGAAAACTTTATGGTCTCGAAAACTTCCTCAGAAGGTGTCATCAAGTTGAATCATACCTCTGGACGTGCAGCTTGTGAGGGAATCATAAGAGCTTTTGTTATATGATTCCATTATAGCTTAGGTAGCTGCTCAGCTGTTAAAACAGAGTGATGGGGTCTCTTATGTGGATTTATTATAGGGTGATAATTTTAAATTTTAAAAGTATAAATAATTAATGAACTATATTAATTCTCTTATGTTTTTAGTATCTTATATAAAAGAAAATCAATTATGGCATTTTTAATTGGATTTTTATGTTATTATTCAAAATTACCATTCATAACTATGAACAATACACATAAATATAGTAGATAATTAATTATTTTTATGTGAAATTAAGACAAATAAATATAATTAATAAGTAGATTTGGTGTTTGAATTAATTTAAAAAGTAGGAATAATTAATGCACTACTGTTTATAGAAATAAAGATATTCTATTAGATATGGATAATATTTGAATTAAATTTTTTTTAAAAATTACAATATTTTATCAAGTGAAAATTTTATATCTTCTCCCTCACTTCTCTTTTCACCCTAAAGCCCTCTTTTCCAAACACAGGTCAACCTTATATTTTTGTAGAAAGATTTCTTTATCTTTTTATCCTTCTAATATTTTCGCTTGCAAATAAAAACTCCTTTTTCTTTTATTCCCTTTTGAACAAAAGATTAAAAAAAATTCTAGTACATAAATCAACATTTCATTTTAATATCAATTCAATTATGTATTTTTACAATAAAATATGATATATAATTTGTTTATATTTAATATAAAAAGCAGAATTCTAAATGGTTACCGGTGTCATATATAGAAAATGATTCAATTACTACGGTAGCCACCCACAATATCTATTTATGGTTGCTTAAAAACTGAGTAAATCTTCTACTCCTCAAGATAGTATGGCTTGGGCATTTTAGTTTCTAAATTTTTAAAAACCTCCTATTAATCCTTAACTCTGCAATATTCATAATCATTTTATTTCTTTTTCACTTTATTTTTCATTGTCATTTTGCAGAGTCAGGACTAATAAAAGGTTTTTAAAATCCCAGTGACTAAAATGTGTAACTTGCATAATCTCAATCACTATTAAGAGAATGCCTAATGCTTGATAGTTTTGTTCTATTATTATAAATTTAAGTTGAAATTCCGTATCTGACAAACATACAACGTACCTTTTTTTTGTTAAAGACAATGTACTTTATCCTCTACACATTATAAAACAAACTGAAAATTTCAAATTTAGTTGGCCAAAAATGAGGCAGTTAACATGAAAAAGTGTTGTGATAGAGGGAGATTAGGCACAGTTGAGTACTACTATTATGAATTGGGAGCTTCCATCAGAGTACTAATATGAGCTGGAAGTCCCCGCTTCAACCACCGATTAATGAAATATGTATCCCCAACCTCCACCCCAAAAAGAAAAAAAAAAGTTGAAAAATCAGCAATAAATAAAATAGAAGTGCATGCTGGCACAGACCTTTTCTGTTCCAGAGCATCAAGGCAATAAAGTAAGATCCAACAACAGTGTTCAGTGATGCTAATCACATTTACAAGGGTATTATTCGTTTAAGGTTCTTGTTTTTTATTTGATCAGTACCTTGATTATAATTTTCAAAGCAGAACATAGTAGCATCAAAGAAATGAGACAATGATATTAAATTTACATTTATATCACAACTAAAGGAATCATGAAAGAGGAACTTTGACCAGAATGATACTTGTCCTTGATTGGGGAAGCACAGAAAGGATTCGGACAGTTTATTTGTCCTTCTGTAATTTGACCATCATGATTCATTAACCACATTTCTTTCCATCGGGGCAAATAGTGTGAAAGCAAATAAATGAAGATGAAAATTGGTAAATATAGTAAGCAAAGCAATTTTTTCACCCCAAATCAAAAGCCTCCAAGAAACGTTAGGATACACGTAAAAATATGAAAAATAAATAAATGGAACACTCAATTTAAATAAACTCTTTTTGTTTTATTTCTTCAGTGATATATTTTCAATCCTACTTTAATGCTTTTCCATCCTTTTACTTGTATGATCAACTGTCCACACCCTTGTCCACAGCTAACTCTGCATTTAAGCTGCTGCTTTCAACCTTTGGTGGACCTGAATGGCGCCTTGGCCTGGCAGGTGAAGCTGGGAAAGAAAGCCGCTTCTTTGCACTCCCAAAGGAACCTTTCTCTGCTTTTGCATTTTCTGAGGCTAATGGACTTTGTGTCCTGGACTTGGCTTTTGCAGATTGAGTTGGCACCATGTAGCTTGGAACTGCTGGAGAGCTAGCAAGGCTCTCGTCATCTCTCACCGATGAACCGGCAATGGAGTGCCTCCGGAACCGGTCAGAGTGTACACTGACCAAGCTTTTGGAGTCCTCGTCCATAACCCAGCTGCCCCTTGGGCTTGGACTTACCTTCTTTGGTTTCTTAGCAGATGATGAAGCTGGCTTGGAAGGAGTGGACTGAAAGCTAGGGGAGCCAGGATTCTGGCTGGCTGTTGGAGAGTGCTTTTCCGAATTGAGCTGGAAACGAGCAAATGACTTGCTGATTTCTCCACCGGTAATGCTGCGGCTTGAGCTTCTTATGGAGGAGTGGTCATTCAACTCTTTATCCATATGGCTACGGCTCTCCCAAGGTCGGGCTGCCATCCATCGTTCCAACCAGCTCCAACCCCAGCTCGGATTAGTTGGATCCATAAACATTGGATTTACAGATCTAGACGAGTTCTTCCAGTTTTGCTGCCAAATATTTTTTGCCCCCAAATATCAAACACTGAATTTGTTGACAGCATCAAGGAACTTACACTTATGATTGAAAATCATATCATAGGCAGAATGCTATTCATTCAAAATATGTTACATAATATAGCATGCCACTTTATTTCAGTAACAAAATACTTCCATTGACAAAATTGAGGAAGAATTTACGCTGCAACTTACTTAACAAAGCATTAGCATATCATTGGATTATGCAAAAGATCATCGTGGCAGTGAGAAAGGAGAGTGCAGAGGATATGGCTCTGAAGATAGTGACAAGATAGGAAAGGACTCGTGCACTTATCAGGAATCAGGCCTAAGTCTCAGTTGGAAAGTATAACAGATTCAAGAGATAAAGAAACAGTGAAGAGTATATCCATATAGTATAATAAGGATGCTTGATTTCTCATTTTAGTGTTTATAATATGCGATATTTTTGAAAGATTTTTCAGTTCGTATTAAATTTTTCACCCATTTTCTCGCATGTGTAAATTGATGAGAATTTTTTTTTTTAAAAAAACCTGATGAGTGAATGCATAAGCCAGTGCTCTTTCTCTTCTCATAGTAGCCTCATACTTGCTTAGTAACTTGGCTTCGATTTGTTCTTTTGATTGTAGGCTGTCATCCCATTCTTCTCCCATCTATTATGATAATTTGTAGCAAGTTAAAAGCATTCCAAACATAATATGTTAAAAAGTCCAACGAGATTGGAATTTCAAAATAAATTAGGAAATGAAACCCAGACCCGCAAGCTCTCAAGCTCTCTAGCATGTTTCTGTAAGAGCTGCCTCTGCAGAGCCTGATTCTCCTCTAACATTCTGATCCTCCTGGAACGAATCTGAGACTGCAAGCGAGATAATGTCTGCATAGAGCGGAGGGTACTTGTGGCTTGGCGTTTAACAACCGGCCCTTCCATCAATAATTTCAACCTGACCAGCCCCCTTAAAGCCCGCAATGCTCTTCTTGCCTAAATGATTGCAAAAGAAAGTGTAGGTTGAAATTCAAATAGCAATTTCTTTTGTGGCAATTATTGATGGACACTGGCAGCTTAATAACTGTGTGTATCAAGAGTACATTTAACAAAGATATTGCATGGATTCAAATTTAAAGAATTGAACTTTGATCTACTGTTACAGTAAAACTTTAAATAAATTATTAAACAAGACATTGCCGCATTGTTCTTACATTGTTCTTGTAACAGGTTTTTTTTTTCTCTTATAGTAAAATATTAAAAATAATCTTGTTACCAAAAAAAAACCTCATGATCTCATCCCCTGTATTTGCATTTAACCCATTTATTATGAAAACCTACATAATCCCCATTGTATAAAAATTGTTAAGTTGTTAACTGAACTCGAGAATATTTTGAGACCAAATGTCAACCCTGCCTTTGTTGAGCCCTAACTGTAATATTGAGAAAAGGAGAAGAATGCATTCATTTAGTGTGGTTGAATTGAAGGTTCATTTTGGTTCCCAACCACATGAATTAAAGGTGGAGTTGCACTAAACAAATATGTTCCTTATAAGGCTCAATAAGAATATGAATGGCATTTGATTACAAAACAATGAGTTAATGGCCCAACTTTAAAAAGGAAAAAAAATTAGATGCATTTCCTTAGGTACTTTTCGTGGTGTTGTCCAATCAAATTTTAAGTTTCATATCAGTAATTCACGTAATAAAGGTTTGCATCAAAGGTCAACATAGATTAACAAGGCAAAATTCCAATTCTGATTGAAGAATGATACCAAAAGCACTTATGGAACTATATCTAAGTTTTGTCCTTTAACAACTTTTTTCGGCTTTATACTGAATAGCATTTTAGAGTTTGTCGTATCATCTCTAATAAATACAAGGGAGTTTTGTGTAGGATTTTTTATAAAAATAGAATGACTCATTGAATGTTGAGCTAAATGAATTGTGAAAACTTGCCAAAAAAAAATGAATTGTGAAAAAGATAAGAGGGGGGGATAATTAACGAAGTAATTTATATTGCTAAAAATCAAAATTGCAACTCATACCAAGTATCCACGAAAAGCTGTTTGAATTTTGATAGCTGCCACTTCATCCTTTGGTTTACCGGCAAAATGAGCAATTAGGGCAGCTTCAACCCTAACAGGTTCTATTTGAACAGAAGGAACAAGTTCCTCAGCATCCATGGCAGTTGCAACTTCAACAACTTGATCGTGATCATGACTGATTTCATGTTCAATATCAGTTAATTTAATCTCTTCTGGTGGAGGAATAGGAGGTGGTGGTGGTGGTGCTTTATCAGCTTCTGAGTATGAGACTGAAGTCTCAAATTTTTGCTTCCCAAACCATTTCTTCTTAGATTTACTTGATTTCTGCAGAAACAAATGATAAAACTCTTAAAGAAAAAACCCAGAAAATTGGGATAAGTTGAATTAAATTAATCAGGATAAGTTGAATTAAATTTCACCCAAACCTGATCTTTCTTCTCCTTCGAGTCAGGGCTGAGAGCTTTCTTCACACTAGAAAACCAATTTCCCTTCCTCCCCATTTTCTTGGCATTCCTTAGTTTAATCCTTTGCACCAAAAGAACAAAAAGGAAACTTTGAAGATCTGAAACCTCACAGACCAACAAAATTTAATTTTCTAACAGAAATCCAATGGCATCTGGTGATATTATTAAATGTCATAATTAGCACCACAAAACTTGACAGTGAAGAGGGAAGAGTCTCGATAATAATTCTGTAACACGAAGTAGAAAGCCATTCAAATTCCTAATAGTCCTAGTTGTATATCAATTCTGCATTAATTCTATGTAGGTACCCCATAAATGAAAGTAAATCAAGTTTCCAGAAAACAAAAGAGGTTTCTATTTTCTGAACCTCGTTCACCGAATAATATATAATATTGAGCCCAAAAAAAAAGAATGTTAGCGAATTAATTTTCCCCTTTTGCATTTTCACATAGAATAGACACACGAGAATTCAGATTCAAGTAGTTTAATTAGCAGGCTTTTAGCCAAAGTTGAAGTTACCAGGTTTTCAGCAAAGGAAAAAAAAAAAAGATAGAAAAATGTGGGAACTCAAGAGAATAAGAAGGCATTACAGAGAAAAGAGAAAATGGGAAAGTGTGAGATAGAATATAACAAACAGAACAAAGATAAAGTTAAAATCTTGGAGAGTCGGATGGTCCAATGAGGATGTAAAATGAGAGAGGTACCTGGACTGAAACAAAGTGACAGATCTCAAATATGTTCTTCTTACCCAGTCGAGACAACAAAAAGATTGCAACTTGAAGATCAAACCTGCAGCAAACTATGCCTTTCTCTTTCTCTCCTTGTGAAGAGGGAAATCAGATCTTGCCAAATGCTGATAGAGGATAGTTTGAATTATAGGACCAGCTGTTTCTGCTAATATTGAGAGACCTTGCCACTTGGGTTGCTCACGGTGGGCCCGGAGCTGCTTTACCATGTTCAAAGTATCAAATTAACCACTAATGTGTGAAGGATAATGCTGCTGCAAATCAATTTTATGACTTGGGAAATATATAGAAAGAAAATATAAAGGAGAAATATAAGTTGTAAAATCAATGTGGTGTAAAAATTTATTATCAACAGGTTTAAATATTTTTCTGCAATTTAGCTTTTTTTTTGTTTTTGTCTCTAAAAAAATTACTTTAAATCTTATAAAATATATTTGTTTTATTTTTTTTGTCTTTAAAACATTTTAAAAAACTTTTTTTTAGCATTTTTTTAACAATAAACTAAATGTTATCTAAAAGGTTTTAAGAAAAAAATACATTTTATAAAAACAAAAAATTTATTAGAACAAAAATACAAAAATGCTAAATTATTGAAATGAAAAAATATATTTAAACCTTATCAATATATAATATCATCACTAAATCATGTTGGTGATAATGGTTAATGTGATGTTGACAATTTACATTCATGTCTTGTAGCACTTATAAGCTTTTTATTTTTTATTGTTTAGTGAAGCTAGAAAATAAAAAATAAAAATAGACATGATGTAACTTTATTGCACTAAACAAAATTATATTACCGACTCTAATCTTTCATTTGATTTTTTTTTCATAAAATGGAATAATCATATTTGTAAAAAAAAAAAGAAAAAAGACTTATTTTATACCTAATAAGTAACAATATGCAATGGTGGGAAAACGAGAGGGATTTACAACTTTTCTTTATGAATATTTACTATGACCTTAAACATTACATTAGTGTTATGATTACTAATATTTTGTTAAATAACTTGTTTGATTATTTTTAAAGAAATATTTTCTTTTGAGATAATTGTGGAGAGAGATGCTAGTGACATTTTCTGTGAGATTTTTTTTAATTCTCTTTGTAATTGATTAAAATTTATTTAAAATTATTATTTTTTATGTTTTTCTTTTTATTTCATGATTCTCTCCCGATTTATGTTAAATTAGAAACAAAAGTTATAAAAATAATGATTACCAATAAATTATAACCAATAGAGAATTTTTGAGAAAAAATATAAAAAAAAATGTGACCAACATTCCTTTTCCATCCGATTATATATTTTTTTATAAAACTCAAATTCAAGACTCTACTCTAAATATCTACGCTTCACTTTTACTAACACAAGCATGTTGAAATTTCCTATTTAATTTTCTCCTTCTTCTTAGTAAGTTTCTTTATTGTAAAATCATACTCATACTATAATAATAAGTTACCTTAAAAAAATACTATTATGATCAGTTAATTTATTTTGTAATCAATGAATTAGTCATAACATTAGCGCATGTTAATAATGATTCATTAATATTTTTGAAAATCAACTTATGTTTTGGGATATTGGTAAACTGATTAAAACCATTGACATTTCTGAATTTTGCTGTCAACTGACCATTTTCCAAAGCAACAACTAATCTTATTTAATACTCCAACCGGTTCATATTATATATGATGTTTAAATTTTTTACACAGGAATTAAGAAATGCAAATAACTTATTAAATCCATCGTATTCATAGAAAACACTCGATAACATCTTAATACATTCTTTATTTTTTAAATTAATTACTCATTTACTCTTAGTTTATATTACTCTTCCACTAAATATTTATTAAGGGAAATCCTAAAATATTTATTTAATGTAACATTAATTTTGTTACTAGTATTTTAAAATGATTTTTTTGTTGTCTAAAACCCCGTAAAATCTGGAATGAAGAGGAAGTACATTATTAACCAATAATATTGTGAGGATGAACTAACCAATTGTTATGAATTATGACTTTGTTAAAAAGACTATAAGTGATTGGAGAGAAAGTTGCCCGAAAGTGATACAGATCAATAAAGCTATTTACTGCTAGACCTAGTTAATGCAATTTTTTTTCAATAATTAATATTGAATAAATGACATAAGATAAAGTATACAGAGTATGTTAATGTTTTGTTGAGATGTGGAAAGAAAATGGCAACATGAGTAGTTAGTTCATTTAGTATTTATTGAATTTTTTTTAAAAAAAATGTTATGATACTGATTAACAAATAATTACTGTATCTTCTAATTTCCAACATACTCAATTTTCTTGATACTTCTTAACAACTTTCGAGAGGTTGCAGTGCAGTGTACAACACATGTGAAAAATAGGTAAGGGTCTCAATCCTCCCATAGAGTTGTTAAATTAGTAAAGGAAAAGAAATGTGTTCACCCATTTTCATTAAAAGGAGTTATAAGGACAAAAAAGATAAAAACCTTATTTAAACCATTAAATTAAAACTTGTATTATTATAACAAAATTTGTATTCTCTTTATAACATAAATTTTATTTCAAACTAAAATAATAAAACTTAAAAAATGCTTTAGGAAAAGATTTTTCTTGGTACATACTTCAAGAAGAAAATTGATAGAAAGATCGTTAAAAAAAATTAAATAATAAAGATTCAGGTTTTAAAATTTATTATTTAAATAAAAAAATAAAATATCAAATTGAATCTATCACATTTTTTTTTGTTCATATGTCTAATTAAAATTTAAGTGCTTCACTTATCTCGATCAACTTACACTTTTTTTAATCGTTTCATTAAAAGGATTTCTTGCATTTTCATGGTTTCCCTCACTTTTCTTGCAGTTATATTAGAAGAGTTTATATATATTTTTTTATACTAGGTGTAGACTTCTTGAACAAACTCCTATATCTACATGTCTAAACAATTCCGTAAATTGTGTACCGAAAATGTCTGAACCACATCCTTTTTCCTACAGTACTTGTTGTCAAAATAAAATTGCATCAAGTCTTGAACATATTAATGCATAAACCAGTTTTATTTGATTGAAGTAGTATTAAATTAAATGAAGTTGGTAATCGAGCCTAGCAAAGTCAATTTCCTTCTTAGATATGGTAGCAAGAAGGTTTTCAACAATAAACATAGTGCCTAAGTTGCAATTTCTACCATTACGACAACTTAATAAAATACGTCATCAAATTATAGTAGGAGCGTGATAGGGTTCATCGCCGTTTAATTTTATAGGTATCTCCTATTTATGCATTCATTTTTTTGGTGAATGTTTTAGGCATAATAAATATAAGTTACTAATTTGTTTTAATTATAGTATTGGGACACAAGGTGCAGACTAATTCAACTAGCAAGAGCAATCCATTTTTGTTTTTCGTTTTCCATAAATACAAAAACCCGTTTTATATTTGAAAAGTGATCTTAAAATCATATATTTTTTTCAAATATTATAAAAAATACCCATATCAATTTTTTTATAAAAATTAAATATTAGTTTTTTTCTAATTTTTATTCAAAAATTTTAAAAAGTAGAAAAGTAATTTGGTTTTCGTCAAAAGTATAATTGTCAAAATTGATTAGTTAGGCCGATAACTAAACAGTAGATCGCTTCATTAATTAAAAATCAGTTTTGCAAGAATGGATGATAAATCGTTTAGACTTTAGACTAATTCAAAACTAAACAAAACGGTTAGTCGGACAAA
Source organism: Glycine soja (assembly GCF_004193775.1). Classification (NCBI taxonomy): domain Eukaryota; kingdom Viridiplantae; phylum Streptophyta; class Magnoliopsida; order Fabales; family Fabaceae; genus Glycine; species Glycine soja. The sequence goes on from NC_041020.1 coordinate 43,732,864, forward strand.
GACTTTTTTTATTTTTAATAAGAAATAAAACATTATAATAATTAGAACAATTTTAGTTCAGTATTATTTAATTTCTGATTGTAATTGCTAATAAATATTATTTCGTGGTTGAACTTAATTTGTCAAAATAGATAAACCTATCCACATGTGTTGATAGTTAAATGGGTTTACTCAGTCTAACTCATTTTTTAAGAAAGTCATGAAAAATAAAAAAAATAAAAAAAATCTTTTTCTCTTTCTCTATTTTTTTATTTATAAATTTGTAAGCATAGGTCTTTAAATAACACTTTTCTTAATTAAAATGACATTTTATCTTTTTTTGTTGGATATTTCTTTGTCGAGAATCATGGATTAATTTCCAAAATATTAAAATTTATTTAAGTGTTTAATCTCCTAACAACTATTTTAGCTGATGATAAATTTCAAATTAATAGAATTCAATCAATTTTGGTTGTAAATAACATATACTATAATAATTTAACCTAATATTATTTTCATGATTCAATCGAGCTTTAATAATAATAATAATAATATAAATTCCTTCAAAAAATCTAGTGATACTTATGGATTGTCTCCTTTCAAGTCCTAATAATGATTTTTTCATACAGGATTTGAATCATTGATCACATGATTAAGGAGCTAAAGTTTCATTCACTTTGATTATTGTTGGTTATCATAATAATATTAATAATATGCAATAAGTAAAAAAATATTGCCTATAATTTTTAAAAAAAAAAATACCAATGTACAATATTTTTCGGGTATCAATAATAAATTTTACGCTCCTCAGGCTAAACATGTGAATCGCATTAAAGGTCGATATGTAGTCACGTGAACGACCACTAAAAAGTAGAAAGCTTTGCTCGAATTTCAATTCTCTTTCATTTTATTTATTTTTTTATTTAGTTCTGTTTTTAAACACAATCTAGCTGATTAATCCTTCACCAACTAAGCATCATAATATATCCACCAGAAAAGGAAAAAAAACAAAAAAACTAAGCATAGTCATATTTATAATTTATAGGCGACTACTTTCGACTTTTATCTATATTCCTTTTTTGTTAATCCCTTAAATTTTTCAAATAATATTTAGAGATAGTTTTTATATATGAACAACAACAATAAAAACAAAAACGTGTCACCCATGCACCAACTAGTGTTTTTAAAAGAATGAATAATATTCGATGCATTTATTAATAAATAGATGACAATAGTTGTATATGGAAATTCGAACAGATATGAGTATTTCTCAATATATCAGAACATTTGAAAGTTTTCCACGCATACATTGATAATCGGGATGATGGATGCCCGTTAACCATACCCCACAGCAACGACCATTGTGATATTTTTGGATAGACCATATTTTAAATTGGACCGAATACGAGAAAATATAAAATTCTCCTAAACAGAATCATGTGCGATTATTAAAAACTTTCAAATGATCTAACACCAATCGTATATTGATTTTGCTTTTCTTTTTATGAAGTAAGTTATTACCAGATAAGTTTACTTTGAGTTGAGCTATTCAAAGTTCTGTTCAGCTCAAGTTATTTACGCTTCTAGAAAAAATTATAGAAACAAAAACTCAAATTCATCCCGTAATCTATACAAGATCATCACAGGAGCTTGAGTTTGACTTTGATCTTCAAAGAGTTGCATGTTCCTGAGATTGGCTTTTCCAGGCTTATTAATTTTGTTGGGACAATTTTCATATGCTACTTTATAGTATGAAGCTTTATGTCCATAGTAGTACCTAGATATTGTTTAAAAAATTGTTTTTATGTACTTGGGGATTCGGCCCATTTGTTTCACCGAAGAAAAAGGCACATTTTTTTTTTATTCTATTTGAAGATTGTTAGTCTTATTAAAAAAAAAAACAAACTAACTACACACTTTCACCCAAAACAGGAATGAAGCGATAGCTTTGTCCTCTCCTGGGCTTAATCATATATTCTGACTTCTATTCGGGTCCAAAAGAGGAGGCCCAAACCCAACCCTTATCCAGTTGTTTCATGAATAAATCATTAGCATTTACACAATTAATACAACAATTTGTTTCTCCAAATTAAAAAAAAAAAATGCCATACACTCGGGAAGCTTTTTCGAAAAAGTTCATTTATGCTTTAAATGTTTTTGCTTCTTAGCAGAAGACCCTCTCACTTACATAAGCTAACAAAAATTTGAAAACAGGAAGAATCAATAAAACTATAAACATAGGATAAATTTGCAAAAGAGAAAAAAAAATGAATAAATTCTATATAGTAGTAGGAAAGTAGTTTTTGTACTGCCAGAATCTAGAAATTAGTGATTTGTGATGGTTCGGGCACGAAAATTGAAACGCCATAGCAAGATTTTGGAGCAATCTTCTGGTGGAATTCCCTTTAATTTAGCCTCATCTTCTAGAACTACTTGCTTCACGAACTTGATTGAATTCTAGTAGAAGAACCACAAAAGAAAGGCACAATAATAAGGACAAAAATTAAAAGCAACAAAACTCCTTGTTAGAGATTAATTATTTATAGATGATAGTGATGCATCTATCTTGTCAGTTTGTATATCAAATGGACTACGTTTTCTAATTGAGATAATGTTGAAACTTGAAAGTGGATTCTATCTTGGAGTATAAGGAAGCATCATGCATTATCAATGGTATTATGCCGGAGTAGAAAACACTACATAGTTAGTATTGTGATTAGTTCAACTAGTCAATCAAGGTGTCATTATATTACCTAATATCTTACTCTTTTTTTTCTTTTGATTTTTTCTTTCTGAAGTAGTTGGAGGTTGGCCTAACGTTAAGTAGCATAAGCAAAGTCTTTATATCGAAGAGACCTAATCTAATTTTATATGTACACAACCATTACGGTAAGGAATCTAGTGGGAGCTAGTTTTTTATGGGTGAAAATGATTAAGAGAATGCTAACACATTATTAGTATACTGATACTAAATAACTAGAAATAAGCATATTTATTATGCTAAAAATATAAAATGTATTTTAAAACTTAAAGTAATTAAAAGGTAATATTAAGCATTTTTTGTTACACTATTTACTTAATCCTTATATTTGTCTCAATTTTAAATTTTAGGAGAATAGATCCTCTCGATTTTTTTTCTCTCCGTTTCTCAAATTTTAGTGCCTACACGTACAAATAAGTTTTGTGCCTAATGTTAACATTAGAGAAACCTTTTTAATAGTATAAAACTTCTCCAAAAACTTTCTAGCAGTAAACATATGGTTAGGAGAAAATTGTGTAGACACTAATTAAAACTTAACTAAAACTTAAAATAAGACAATTACTTAGGCAAGGCAAGTAACTAATATTTCTTAAACAGTATTGGTCCACACTCATAACGTATAAAATTATAATGTATACCTGAGAAGTGTCTTGAACAGAGGAAGTGCGACCCCATCTCTCAGGGTCCCAAAGGATGGAGCTATTAAAAGCAAAACTTGAAATATGAATTGGGGGAGTGATTGTATCAGTTTCATTGTTCATATTCCTAAGATGCCAACCAATGACTTGTGATGAATCACATACAGGTCCTTCGATTTTCACTTTCTTCCTGTGTGCAGCTAACAATGCGGTTGGCCATGTTCCAAAGACCCTAAATGAATCCATAATTAAGAAGGGGACATGTTAGTTACAAAAAACCACCTTGGAGGGGTGAAAATATAATGCATGATTGTTATTACCACCCATGTTTGGTATACCAAAAGATGAAATCCACTAGCCCTCAAAATTGTTTATGTTAAAAACTACCACCCAGTACATAGGAGTAGAAAATGTAGAATAAGCACTAGTGAGTAGTGACTAGACACTAGCACATTTTTTTTCTCCCCCCTAAAAATTGGCCCCAGAGAAATAATGCAAATAATAGTTTACTAAAATTAGTATAGCAAACAGAAGGGGGGGAAATCATACTCAATATCTCTAAGCTGATGGAAGAATTGGAGATCATAAACATTGGAAAGGCCAGCAAAGTGTACAATGCCGTTGAGCCTGTGGTGCTCAATGTGCTTAAGTGCAAGATTCCTCTGGTGATTCAGTTCAGCTTCTAATTCCGTGAAATTTTCCTTGAAAACCACATGCCTATACATGATGCCAGTTTTCCTTAATATCTCTGGCAGTTCTGTGGAATTGGTTTTAGCTTCCACAACAATCCACAGCAATGGTTGAGGAACCAGCTTTATAGTATTTGCCAACCTTCTCAAAAACACTGCTTGGTGGGGTAGTTTTGTGCTTGTTGGTGTTACAATGATTATGAGTCTTCTAGGCTTCAACTGGGGCTGTTTTTTTGCATGCAACTTTGTTGTTTTTTTCTTTTCATTTTCAAGGATTCTAGGCTTCACGGGCATGGTATCTGGCATTGGAGCTATCCAAATTCTATTGACATTTGTTGTGAGGTTTGACATTTCACTAGGTTGTGGTGCAAATTCTGTCCTATTTGAGACAGCAACTTTGGTGGAAAAGAGAGAAGATTTACCTGTTGGAGCTAAGCCTGTGAAAACCCCCATCAAAAAACATAGGGAAAAATGGAGCATGGCCTTCTTCCATAGAAGAACTTTCTTCTTTGATCTTTCTAGTGAACCCATCTTCTTTGAACCACCTGAAGCACAATCTTCAGGGTGGAATTGAATGACAAGTTGGGGGGCACAGAATGAAGAGGAGGGTTGTGGAATTAATGTAATATAAACTTAGATGCTTTAAGGGTACCGCATTTGTGTTAAGGAAAATGTTGCAACTATTGAGCTTATGATTGGTACTGCCAAACTGATTGCTTAGCTTTTTCGTTTGGAGGCATTTCATAGGAGGGTGGCTTGATTGTCCCTTGAAGTAAAAGTAATATAATAAAAATAAGCATAAAAAAGCTAGTGTGAGACCATGAGTTGTTATCTACACCAAATAGCAGGTGGGATGGCACACATCCATCTATAAAGAATGTGTTGTACCAGGCCATTTAACTAGTACTAGTAATCATGCTCGTGGTGTTAGGAGTTTAATTTTTAATTTGAGGTTGACTAGTCCAATATAAGGAATCTGAAGAAAAAATAAATAAATTAACAAAGACTTTGGGATCTCTTGTCAGAATAATTATGATTTTGGACAAAAATTATGGATTATAAAAATAATTATTATGAGCATAATGAATCTTTTGGCAGTTAGTTATAAAATTATTGTAATGTGGTGGGTGATAAGTAACCTTTACAGTGGGTGGGTTTTGGATCGTTCAAACTTGTGGGCATTGTTAGCCAATGCCCAGAATATTTTCTTGGGGTATTGCTATTGAATTACCACCTTTGCTATTTACACTACTCACGTGGGTGTCTTTTAGACATATTGCGAAATTGTCCCTTGGACAGAACATGGCTAGGTAAAAAAATAAAGCATAATGAAAATATGACTTTGTTGTATAAATGTGTAATAGGATCGTGTTTTCATTGTAACTTTTTTGCACTCCCATATAGGTAACAAAATTATATTTCTGTTGTTGAGTGGGGTGAAAAAATAATAATAATAAAAATATGATTTCATTTTCTCTCTCATATACCTTTTATAAAAAAATAACTTTCGTTTTATTTTTCTCTTGATGTATTCAATCTTTGATTTTTTTTAATCTGTCTTTACTCCTCTTTCTATTATCTTGTTTCTCCCACTTACTTAGTCACGCAATATTAATTAATTGCCTATATCTAATACATACATAAATAAAATAATAAATCAAATATGTATTATTAATCTGTACAACATAAACTTTAGATAATAATAATAATAAAAAGTTTCTGTAATATTAAATTTCAAATTTAAAATAAAACTAAATTGCAGAAGCAAAATTTAATATGCATAATCATTTATAACAGCTTATAACAATAGGTCAAGTTGTGATGATCACACTAAAAATCACTTCACAGTTATTGATGACCTCTGTTTTGAAACCTATATCCATTCATTAAAATAATCATATATAATTAAGAATCAGAAGAAAAAAAAAAATATTTTCATGTATTTTAGAATCAGAAAGTTATCCAATAATTCTCATAGACGTAGGAGGCGCACAAATGCATAGGCAAACATACAGTTCTGATGACTAAGATTTGAAAAAATACTCTAATATCACAAACATACAAATCAGGAGAAAGAAGGAAAATAAAAGGTAATGATAGGAATTTTTTTAAAACTTATAAAACTAAATATAATTTTTAAAAATTTATAAAATGAAAAGTAAGAAGTAGATATATCCTTAATTTTATTTTTTTAACAAAATATTCACTCCAATATGACAAAAATTATGATAAAAAAGAATGAGAGAAAAATGGTAATGATAAAAAAAACAATTTTTTTAAAAAAATATAAAATTCAAACTAATTTTTAAAAATAAAAAAAAATATGTACTTAATTTTTTTTTTAAAAAAGAAGGACAAAGTTAGAAAGAATAAGAGAAAAGAAGGAAATCCCATAAAAAAAAAAAGAGAAGAAAGGGAGAAAAAACTTGCAGATTGAAGGAAATAGAGAAAAAAAAAATACTGCATACCTGGTTTCATACACGTATTATGAATGTTGATGTTTTTTTATTTATTTTACTGGATGAATGTTGATGTTTAGTCCCTACAAAAAATGCAAAAGCTAACGATCATAACATAAAATAAAGGAAAAGGAGTATAGCCAAAAATAAGATTAAAAAAAAAGTGTATGCACGATATGGCATTTATGTTTGTAAAGATTTTGAGATAGGTTATTTCATATATAATTACAGATTATCCGAAACTATTTTTTTATAGTAACAATCCAAATCTAAATTTCCGACTTTAAATACTAAAATTTAAGAAAATTCTGATTTCTTTAAAAAAGAAATCAGAAAACTATTTTTTTTAAAAAAAATACTTATTTCTTTAAAAAATAATAAATTTTTGAAAACTAAAAGCATGAGTTAATCTTACCAAGAGAAAAAAAAAACTTTAGTTGGATATGATGATGATCTATGAACATGCAATAATTTTTATTTTTTGACTGGATCACAAAATTTGAAAGTAGAACAAAAAATTAAATTTTTTTAAATTTTTTGAACTCTTGTCACGACTACTTGAAAACCTATGTAAGTTGTTGTACTGTATGCATATATTTTCTTAAAAATGTTATGCTGACAATAATCAAGTTAAACTCACTCCATTGATAATCTATCCACATAATAAATGTACTATTTTCTTCTCTACAATTAACTTAACTCTAAAATTATTAAAGAAAAATCTATAAGATAATTAAATTAACTCTAAAATAATTAAAAATATAAAATTGTAATTATGTATTGAAGGACTAATTTAAAATTCGAATTATTTATAACAAATTGGATAATTCTTATTATTAATGGTTATAGATTATGTATTAAAAAGGCACGTGAGGAGGGTTACTTAGTTTAAAAATCACGTGAGCCCAATTTGTCCACGATCCGCAAGCCCAAACATCAGTCATCTCCATCACAGGAACCCTATATCTGAAACTACCTCGACTCCGCTCTGCCACGGCTGAGAAAATAGCGACGCAGAAACACGCTCGTCTACACGATCCTGCGATCCAACGCGGCGTGTCCAGTGATTCCGCTCTCCGTCGAGTCTGCTCATGGTGAAGAATCACGAGGCCATCCGCCGGTGAAGAATCACGAGGCCATCCGCCGGTGAAGAATCGCGCGATTCGTCTGGAAATCGCGATTCAAACACGATTCATCCCCGATGCAGAGATTCAACCACGATTCAGGAACAAAAACCAGACAAGCTCCGATTCATATTGGTAGCTGCTGGAATCGTATACAATCGTGCGATGCGTATGGTGAATCGTACGATACTAACTACCATGGAGGGTACTACTTCATAATCATGCAGTTTCTTAATTTGCATTTTGTACCTTGCTTTACAGAAGTACTACCAATGGGTTCATCCAATTATTGATTTTTTGTTTCATTAATCAGAAACACTCATTTGTGACCACTTTACTGTCCTGACACCATATTACCCAACATGGTTCTCAACTATAACGAGTTTTACTTCACTTGCCTTTTAAATATCCCTTGTAAATGATCATTCAAAGCCAAATTCGATGTATATATAATTTTGTAAGACCTATTGTGCCAACTAGAATTGTCTCCTGTCTTAGTAGAGAGTTATCAACCAACAGTTACATCAACTTGATGTGCAAGCAACAGCATTACAGAGAAGCACTTGATACATTCAATTTCCATCTAAAGAATTCAAGTATCCAGCTAGAACCAAGCACCTATGTGAATTTAATTTTGGCCTGCACCAACGTTAGATCTCTTAAATACGGCAAAAGAATCCATGATCACATTTTAAAGTCAAACTGTCAACCAGACCTTGTTCTCCAAAATCATATTCTTAATATGTATGGAAAATGTGGTTCTTTGAAAGATGCTAGAAAAGCTTTTGACACAATGCAGCTGCGAAGTGTGGTCTCTTGGACTATAATGATCTCTGGATACTCGCAGAATGGTCAAGAGAATGATGCCATCATCATGTATATTCAAATGCTGCGATCAGGTTATTTCCCGGACCAGTTAACCTTTGGAAGCATAATTAAGGCTTGCTGCATTGCGGGGGATATAGATTTAGGTGGGCAGCTGCATGGTCATGTCATTAAATCAGGGTATGATCATCACTTGATTGCACAAAATGCTCTTATATCAATGTATACAAAGTTTGGACAAATTGCACATGCCTCAGATGTGTTTACTATGATTTCTACAAAGGATTTAATATCCTGGGCTTCCATGATTACGGGGTTTACCCAACTTGGTTATGAGATAGAAGCTTTATATCTTTTCAGAGATATGTTCAGGCAAGGTGTTTATCAACCAAATGAGTTTATATTCGGCAGTGTATTCAGTGCTTGCAGAAGCCTTCTCAAACCAGAATTTGGAAGGCAAATACAAGGAATGTGTGCTAAATTTGGTTTAGGGAGAAACGTTTTTGCTGGCTGCTCCCTCTGTGACATGTATGCAAAATTTGGATTCTTACCTTCAGCAAAAAGGGCATTTTATCAGATTGAAAGCCCTGATTTAGTGTCATGGAATGCAATTATTGCAGCACTTGCTAACAGTGATGTTAATGAAGCCATATATTTTTTCTGTCAGATGATTCATATGGGATTGATGCCAGATGACATTACTTTTCTTAACTTACTCTGTGCTTGTGGGAGCCCCATGACACTCAACCAAGGCATGCAAATACATTCTTACATTATCAAAATGGGTCTGGATAAGGTAGCAGCCGTATGCAACTCTCTGCTGACCATGTACACAAAGTGTTCAAATCTACATGATGCATTCAATGTTTTCAAAGATATAAGTGAAAATGGCAATTTAGTTTCTTGGAATGCAATTCTATCAGCATGCTCGCAGCACAAACAACCAGGAGAGGCTTTCAGATTATTTAAGCTAATGCTTTTTTCTGAAAATAAGCCTGACAATATCACCATAACTACCATATTAGGAACTTGTGCAGAATTGGTATCTCTAGAAGTTGGCAATCAAGTCCATTGCTTTAGTGTTAAAAGTGGGCTTGTGGTTGATGTTTCTGTCAGCAATAGATTGATTGACATGTATGCAAAGTGTGGATTACTTAAACATGCTCGATATGTTTTTGATTCAACCCAGAACCCAGATATTGTCTCATGGAGTAGTTTAATTGTTGGTTATGCTCAGTTTGGACTTGGACAAGAAGCTCTTAATCTCTTTAGAATGATGAGGAATCTTGGTGTCCAGCCTAATGAGGTCACATATCTGGGGGTTCTCAGTGCATGCAGTCACATTGGATTGGTAGAGGAAGGCTGGCACTTGTATAACACCATGGAAATAGAACTAGGGATTCCACCAACAAGAGAGCACGTTTCTTGCATGGTTGATTTGCTTGCTCGTGCTGGATGCTTGTATGAAGCAGAGAATTTTATTAAGAAAACAGGTTTTGACCCAGACATTACTATGTGGAAAACTCTACTTGCTTCTTGTAAAACTCATGGTAATGTTGACATTGCAGAGCGGGCTGCAGAGAATATACTAAAACTTGATCCTTCCAATTCTGCTGCTCTGGTGCTACTTTCTAATATACATGCTTCTGCTGGCAATTGGAAAGAAGTTGCCCGATTAAGGAACTTGATGAAACAAATGGGTGTACAGAAGGTTCCTGGTCAAAGTTGGATAGAAGTTAAGGATCAGATCCATGTGTTCTTCTCAGAAGATAGTTCCCATCCACAGAGGGGCAACATCTACACAATGCTTGAAGATTTGTGGTTACAGATGCTGGATGATGGTTATGATCCTTGTCAGAGGTTAGACATTAGCATTTGGTAGGCAGTCACCAATGGTTATGACCCTTTCAGAATCTATATTGATTATGAACTACCTTGAGTCTAGATAGTTTTGATGCAGAACTACAAGAATTTTTTGTTTTGACTGATCCCAAAGGTTAATGACACTGTTAATTTTAAAATGTAAAATGTTATTATTATTCCCGTTTTATGTAATGGTAATTGGCGGGGTTTTTTATGTGTGATTTATTAATAATCATTTCTTTAATTCTGAGCTTTAAAATTTGACTCATAACTGATTGTTTTAGTTTTAATTTTCGCTGAGGATAACAAATGTGGCTTTTGAAGTGAGGAGAAAAGTGTGCCTATGTGCTAATGAGCTTTGCATTGGAGGCGTAAACCGCAGAATAATGCATTTAGTACTGTTTTGAATGTTACTTACCCTAACACAACGTAATCTCTAATCTCTCTGCCTCCACCACATCGGAACAAACATGTATTTTTTTTGAAATCACGGAACAAACATGTATATGAATTGGAAATAATTCAATATCAAAATGTGATTTATCCTGTTTAAGGCATTGTAGTTGTTGTAAGTTAGGTTTGTCATTCCACTAAGGCACTAATTATAGGTCTGATAAATTGGTTTAAAGCCTTTTTGCTTAACATTCCATTCTGGTAAACATCCACTAATTGCCGGGGTTTTAGCACCATTCTTGGGAGCCTTTTTCTTTTTCATACATTCAAGTTGGTTAACTTTTACACATTTTTGTTCTTGCTATCCATGCTTAGGAAAATCTTTCCAATTTGCATACACATGCATAATTGTGCGTCGGACCAATTTTTGTTTTGTGCAGGTTGATAGTTATGTAAAATATTTCATAACGTCTCACACGGTTGGACGGTGAGATACGACCCTATCCAAAAGCTGTGAAGGCTGCAGAAAGAGCTCAGCTTATCATGATAGATTGGTTTGATTGATATGAAAAGTGAGAAATCTTGTGATATGATCATTGTGTCCTTGGCTTCACCAAAAAAAAAAAAAAATCATTGTGTCCTTGGATAGAGGATGGAAAATGCTTATTTCAATAAAAATCAACCGAATTAATTACTTTTATTGATTTATATGATTGATGTTCAAAGTGCCTTATAATAAGGAGTAGGGCGAATAACTTATAATGTTTATTATTATGTCTGCTTAAATTTTTCCTGCACATGCAGTTCATGCGCAATAGAGCCGTGGATTAAGTGGAAAGTTTCCTTGGGAACTTGGAAACTATTTGATCCCGAAATCAAATTATGGGTAGGCCGCTTTGCCTATACTTTAGCATCTATTTTGTAACGAAAAATTAATACACACTACAAACTGGGCATAGACAATGCATGCCCGGCATTTGGACAATCACCATGCTATCATAGTACAGTGAGGAAAGCCAACACACTGTAGAAGGCTGAATAAGCATATCAAAATAACCGCTTTGGGCAAAAACTAACTTACAAAATATAATAAAAATTCTTACAGCAGTTGATAAGCAAAATAAAGTGATCCGTATCACCCCCTGCAATAAAAGAAAATAATAATGAAAATGAATTTCTTAAATGTTTATCAAATAAACATTCTAGTTTCTAGAGGCACAAGAATACCCATTTCACATGAGATTACACTTTAGGGGGCTTACAGTGAGGGCTGAGGAGTATATGACGACAATCATGGTTTAAATTTAGGCAACACTGCCAGCAGCCTATTGCATTAGCTAAAACGCGATTCTCTCTTGGTCACAATTGCCTACCCTCTCCCTTCCCTTTTCATCGTGTTGCATTTGGGAATGGGCAACAACAAAATCTTGCCACTAGGCTGCCTGGCCTATTTTAAGAAATAAACACTACTGGAAATTTCAAGGTTAAAAGCATGTTGCCATTCTATGCTGTTACAGTGTTATAGGTCTGGTTTTGTTGAGATTGAATCTCTTTTTGGCCTGTGCTTCTTCCACTTCTTTTTGCGCAACTCCATGAGATAGGAAGGAACCTCACAGCCCGATGCTGCCATAAGATTAGCAACATTCCGAAGGAAAGGAATGTCATCTTCTGTGTAAAAAGTAATTGCTTCTCCAGTCCTCCCTGCTCTGCCAGAACGACCTAATGAAAAATCAACATTTTCTATTAGCAAATAATAATAATAATTGAGTGATCTAGCAATCGAGAGGCTCCATGAGAGAATAATATAAATTATAATCCCTATAAATATCTTTTCCCAAATCTAAAACAACATTAATATAACTGCACGTACCAATTCTGTGGACATAAGCAGCAGCAGAATCGGGGAAATCATAATTGATCACACAGTTCACACCTTTGAAATCCATGCCACGGGCAACTACATCAGTAGCAATCAAAACCCATGTTTTTCCAGCTCTGAAGTTATCAACAGCATTTTCTCGCTATACACAATGCAAGAGATCAGAATTAAGGAAATCACAAAAACTGCTAATTTAACAAGTTAGCATTAGAGTACCTATTGGTGATGATTAACAGAGATTAAGCAGTATGAAAGAACAGAGGTCAAAAGGAATATCATAATTTGTCGTCGTCTCCATACAAATAGTAAAGACTTAAAGACCATATCTTAGTCACACACCTTATCAGTTTTCTTTTTTATTTTGGTGGGGAGGGGAAACGTTTCATATTTTCTTATTTTCCAATAAATATCTTATGTTGTTCAAAGGGGTTGAGAACTACCTCTGCTTGAGACAAATCAGAATGGATAACATCAACTCTAATGTTGTCAAATGCAAGTTCACTGTACAGCTCCTTGGCACGCTCCTTGCTTTGGAGAAAAACCAATACTGGAGGATTAAGACTCTACAAGATGTTGCAGTAAATAAAAAGGTCAAAAAAGGCAACCAACTTAAAAATACTAATAGGAATGACTCAGGAGGGAATACAACATTATAGACTTTCCACAAGTTCCAAAGTTAAGCCAAAGGTGATACAGGAATAAGCATTCCAAGTCATTTTATATTATGTACATGACACATTATCTAACACCAAACCCAGAATAAGCAGAATGTTTAATTATATATAGTATAGGCAGTACATAATCAGTAAAACAAACATCAGGCTACAAAATAGGAAATACATATTAATAGTAATTTGTAGTGACAATTCTAATTTTTTTTCAAACAGATATACCGAAGAATCTTTAATTGTGAGACACAACCTCTTGATTGATGCATAAGAAAATTGGATTGAGACTAGTGATATTTATCAGAAGCATTATTGTTAGCAATTTACCTCGGCAAAGCTTTGACGAATTGCTAGAAGTTTTCCTTCTTCACTTCCAGTAAAAACCAATTTTTGCTTTATTGTTTCAGAAGCCATATTCCTGATGCGCATAAAAGCATTGGGCATCAACAAAATAATGTGAAGAAAACTGTATTAACTAACAATATGCTCAGGAGCACCATGTTTGTAAATGTTTTGCAGCAAACTTACTTTCTGCCAACAATTACACGAACAGCATCATGCATAAGTTCTCGAGCTTGATCTTCAACAAAATCAGGTAAAGTAGCACTGAACAGTGAGCGTATTATTGAGGGATTTGAGCATGCCTTGATAACAGAATCAATCTGCTTGAATAATTCAGGCTCAAATAGCTTATCCGATTCATCCAGGACAAGATACTCAACTCTGAAGCACCCAAAATAGTTGGAATAAGAAAATCAATGCATTGAACTATGTAATAAATCACATCACATATCTGCTACTGACTTTGTAGACACATTTGTAAGATATATCATAAATCTAAAAGCATCCAGCAAAAGTGTGTTGTAATGTGCAAAGCATTATAAGTAGTTGAGCTATAAAGTGAAGCTACACCTACTGCAGTTGACATTACATTACTTACATATAATACCTGATTGAGGGGCAAAACCAACACCAAATAAAAGAGTTTATACAAGTTGCTTAAAAATAAGACACGTTGCTTAACAAAAATTGTCGTTGGAGCATTTGACATGGTGTTTCATATACAAGCATCATTTCTTATATAAGCAACGTTGCTTAACTATTTTTTATCAATGAAAAAGGGACTTTTCAAGCCAAGAATAAGCAGAAAAATAAGGGAAATTACATTTAGCATTCAATTTAGCAACCTTATCATAGGAGTGAACTTTTGTGCAAAGTTCTCAAATCTATGCAGCATTGTAGGACCCACAAATTTAAGATAAACAACTCAATTAAGCAACCATCCATTATAGATGCTCTAGTTTTGTGTAATATTTAGTTTTCCCAACTTGTATGAAAGTATTATTTTCAGAAATGCTTTTACACCACTAAAATAACACTTAAATTGACTATTAAGTGGACTTCACACAATACAACTGGCCAGATCCTAAACTTCAATCTTGTTCTTCGGGCCTTATTGTTTGCAGACTGAATGATCAACTGGTTATTTGTGTCTACGGCATTTATTGCATAGGCTCAGATAGAAACAAAAGGTAGAAATGCTTCTAGTTACTAGTAGTGCCTACTAGTCAGGACAGTTTAACTTTAACTAGTAGTGGGATTTCATAGTTTACATTTAAAATTAATAAACCAAAAAGTAGGTATATAGCTTATAGCTTATCGATCTTCAGAAACAACCTTCATTTTAATCATAATGTTTCCAAGTTGAATTTCATCACCAAATAAATGAAAATGTATTGACATTACCACATACAGCACATAAAACCACTTCATACGAATCATATCAAAGTATAAACTTGTATCAAAACAGCAAGGGGAATAAATACTAAAAGGAAAAGTGTCCATCAAGTTTATCATACATGCCGTCCCAGGAAACAATTTCATATCAAGTATGCAATTGATTGATAATGAACAAAGTATAGTTCAATGAATTATTTATGATGAGAAAACTGCAATCAAGGTATTCCCCGTGGATGAAAAATGCATGCACTATAATGATTACATGATTAGTAATTTAAAGGTTTCAAATTTAAAATGAGACTAAATTCATCATCACACACCTGCTGAGATCAATCTTCTTCCTCTTGATAGCCAAGCGTAATCGAAGTGGCGTGGATATTAGTACATCACATGGAAATTTTGAAAAATCAGCATTTCTTAAAAGATTCTTAGTCATCAACTTGATACGAAATTTTTTTCTCTTAGCAAGCTTTTTGCACTCTCGATATGTTTGGACAGATAATTCACGAGTATGACAAAGGATAACAGCTCGAATGCCACCTTTTTCCGGATCCTGTAAAACACAGTTGATTATTTGAACCAAGGACACGGAAGTTGGGAACTGCAAACACAGTTGGAGAAAATAAGCAATACCTTAAGCTTCATAAGCATTGGACACACAAACGCAAGGGTTTTCCCAGAGCCAGTCGGTGCACAAGCAAAGCATTCACGACCCTACCCAAACAATTGAAGGAATACAGCAGCGAAAACAACATTATGTTAATGCCTAAGCCTAACTGAAGGACAACATAATATGCATACAAAATCATGATCAAACTTCAGTTATATCTGTAAATGCAAAACAATTATAGCCCAGACAGAAAATCCGTACTTGTAGAAGTACTGGAATAGCCTGCCTTTGGATAGGTGTTGGTTCTCTAAATCCAAGTTCCTTCAGATTGCGCAACAAATACGAAGGACAGTTATATCTGCAAACAATTTATTAAGACTCAGAATCGTCCCTTACTTGTAAACAAAAGGAGCAGAATGAAAGGCAAACGGAATACAAGGTGGTTCTCAGAAATGACATAACATAATATTCTTATGAAAGATACCTTGATTTCAACTCATCAAAGCTTTGAAGCGGAGTCGGCACGTTGTAACCAGAGACATGAATGTTGTGCTGCTTTCTGAATTTTGCGTCCCGCTGAAAACAGATCAAAATATGAAACCATTGCATAAACTTAAAAACACCGAGAATTATGCGTATTTCACAAAACAGAAAAGAAACCTCGAGTTGCTTATTTTGTTCCTTCTTCTTTGTCTTCTTATTCAGCTCAACGGACTCCTCATTGACTCGGACTTCATCATTCGACTGCGCCACAGACGTCGAACTTCTGAACACATTGAATCCTTCAACCGTTTCTTTTGTGCGTTTACGAAAAACGAAGCAAAAGTGAGATACATAAAGTTGAATGCAAGAGGTAGCATAGTATAAATAAAGCACGAGAATGTGAATACCGGAAGAGGTTCCCTTGCGCTTCCTCTTCTTCGTCGTTGACGCTGCGACTTTCTCTTCCACTGGTTCTATTGTTTTCTCGCCTTCGTCTTCGGCGGCGCTCGAAATCTTCGCCGAATCAGTATCACTGTCTTTTTTCTTTTCAAATTTAATGGAAAAATAACAGTTATTAACATGTGGCATAATAAGAGTGAAAAGGTGAATGAGTATATGAGACAAAGAGGAAGAGAGATTGGTACCTGGAACCTGGCAATATCGGCGCCGAACTTCTTTCTATCGAAACGAATGCCGGCGAACAAAAACGACGAGTCGTTCGCCATTGGGGATTGGAATTAGGGGTTTAGGTGATGAGTAAGAGTAACGGCTTTGCAGACACTTCTTTTGTTCGCTGCGGCCGGCCACTTCTACTGTGTTATGCAACTTTTCAAGGAAGGCAACCAAAACCAACTAGACAATTTTGCTTTTTTTAATTCTCTCTTTTTTTTCGGCCCATACCTTTTATAAAAAAGAAGTGCATATTGGACTATCCAACCCTTTTCAGTTTTTTTTGGGCCTCGCTTACCTTCCTCCAAGGAGTTGTTAACTTGTTATCACATTTTCCTTTTCCTTTTCATACTTGCGCTAGTTTTTCTTTTTCTTTTTAACTCTTTTGATAAAAATACTCTTTCCATCAACTAGTTTTTTAAATATAATTTTACAAAAGTGTACCCTAGTAGGCTAGTACAAATAAATGCAACTAAATATATTATGGAAATTAGTTCCTATAATCTAAATTTTAGATTACAAAATTAGTTTTCGTATGATTTGTGAAAAACTAGAGAGCAATCCCGTGTAATGAAAGAGAGCATGTGTTTGTGAGAAAAAAGTGACCCTACTGCACCAGCAGTCAATATGTGTGTAAGCAATTTGGTGGTTGGACAGTTTTAAAATTACTATACCTTCCTCTTCAAGATAGAATCAGCAGGAAGTAGTCTCATCACATTTACCATGAAATCATATAAATAATAATGTAGAAATAAATAATGCAATATTTTGCCATATATATTTTGGGAATCAGTAAATGATATTGTGACATGTTTCCTTTCCATTTATATTCAAAATGAATCCCAAGTAAACTTTATAATCAATTCATATTCATGAAATTAATATTCTGAAAAAATAATAACAAAATGCATAATAATAATAATAACGATATGTTAAACAGTTAAAAGAATACACAAGTTTGAGGCAAGAAATATAACTCTCTGTTTAGTCGAAACGGATAGAAGCGGGAACCACGCAATACAAAAGATCACATTGACACAACAGACTCTGTTTAGCATCTTCCTGTCTGGAAGCACATTTTGATTTGGTAGTTCTGTTTGCATCATCATTGCTTTGTCTTATTCTCAATGTGGCAGTTTCTCTTAGCAGCTGTTGTAGCAGCAGGGTTCACGTGTTTCGCCACAAAGCGCTTCCTCGCGCAATGCAGTGACGAGGAACATGATCCAACCGTCAGCTAGCGCATTGTTTGATTCGGGAGTTAGATTTGGCATAATGTGTATGATGGCTGGAAAAGCTGAGATCAATGAACTAACTAAAACCAAGGAAAAAATCTGAGCTCATCATAAGAAAATCACCACGTGCTCATCAAGTTTTGGATTATGTTGGCAATATTGGTATGGAGTGTGGCAAAATGAGCGGCAGGAAATATGAAATAATGCTCAAGAAGACGGAGAATGAACTTAGAGACACTGATGCCAAATTTTGGAGTCTCCCAGTAATTGATAATGGTGAATGTGAAAGTAGTGCTCTTACACTTGAAGCAGAATTCTGTGTTTGTCTTCTCTGATCAAATTTATAAATCTGCTTACTGCCTAAATCTTGTGATCAAGCTTACTATTGATAGTCCCCTTTTTGGCCACATATATCTTATTTTACTTATGATCTCAATTTGGGTATGACCAAGGAACTCCTTTGCAGGTAAGTTCCAAATGAAGGCCATGATAGAATAGATGACTTGAATTTCAACTCTTCTCAATACCATGGAGTATCACCATCAGAACTGAATCAGAAACTATGTCAATTGCTGATAGAACAGCAGAAAAACCAGATTGTGGAATTGGAATCCTAACTAAACCTGGCTTAATCTAAACTCCAAGAAAAGGAAGCTGAACTCCAGGCACTAAAGAACTGTGTTGCACTCCTTTCCGAACTCCCTCTATCCACAGTTTCAGGCATGATTAAATGTTTCTATTCATGATCCCTTCTCTTTAAAGCCAATGCTGCTTTGTTTCCTTGAAGCTGCATCTTCATTTCATTCATTTTGCATTACTATGCTTTATTAGCAAAAGCTGTATCTCTAATATCGCTATTGTTCTCAAATCTCAGATCATGAAACTGAGGCTCACAATGGAACCATCGATTGGGACTGTAACACTCTGGACTCGGAGTTAATGCTATAAATTGGTGATGTGAAAACACCTATTAATTCTGAACCTACTGTTGATGTATATGAGCATACATCTAAAACGGTAACTTTATTTATAGACAGATCTTCTATCAGATTTTAATTTGATCATTTGGCCTTATGTGATGAGTGTTGCTATTTCTTACTAAAAGAAATTACACGAAACTCACACAAATATATGTGGACATGTTTAATTGGTTATTTGGCAACTAAAAAAGGAAAAGATAGATTTGGGCGTATGACACAAATCATGGTAACGCGTTCGTATTCAATTTTGTCTAACATTTTTCATACTAAACAGTATTTCCATATATATAAACAGTTTTTTGGTCAATATATAATTATAAAATTTAGCAACTCGTACTCGGATATGATGTTGATAATTTATAATTCTTCAAGTAGCAGATCTCAAGATGACCCATATTCATATTTTCAATTTTGAATATATGCATGCAAGTTGCAACCCATATAGTGCTGTACTTTGAAGTATGGACATGCGAATATAGTAATTGATCTTGAGGATTTCATATTTCAACGTCTATTTTCTGGGGTTAGACTGATCTCAGATTTGCTCTTGTCTCGGGGGCCATAACATAATAATGCCATTGCTTTTTGATTCACAAGCTATCTTCCCGAGTCCCACAAGGAACTGAGGCTGCTGAAACTGAAATACTTTTCGGCTTTCTATGCTCTCTTGTAACACTGAAATCACTAAATTGCATCCACATTTTGCGTGGTTCTATGAACTAACTTGCATCCACATAAGGATAGGATTGTAAAGAAATATTATTAACGGAATCTTGAACATAGTCTGGGTTGACTCACTATGTTGTGAGACAGTACGGAAAGGCGTGAGACCATGGTATTGGGGCCAGCATGCATTAGAGGATTGCGTTTTTTTCTCTTACAAGAAAAAATAATTCATGGCAACCCATAAACAATCACTGATGTTTGTTCAAATTTTCGCAAGCACTTTTCACCACCCCTTTTGTCCCCTTTCCTTAAATGATAATGATTTTGATTAGAAAATGCTGCAGATGGCTATTCGTTGTCTCCTCAGGGCTTGCAAAACATTTGAGATTCATATTCCCATGAATGTATTTTAATCTAAAGAGGCAATGCCCGAATAGAAGCAGGACTAAAATACGGAATATGTATTTTTCTTAAGACGTCTTCCATGAAAAGGACATGTATTGAACATAAGAAAAATCACGACAAACTATGGTTCCACGATGTTGGAAATAGCGTTTGAGAAGGCTTTGGCTTTGGCTGATTATTAAGAAAACAACTTGCCAACTTCTAACTTCTAGAAGCACTATTTTTGGGAGAACAAGGCCAGTTTATTTATTTTTTTTAAAAAAGGTAATTTTAAGAAGAAGAAAAATTGAAAAAGTAATTTTATAAGAAGTAGATAAGAGTTGTTTTCTTAAAAAAAATGTTTTTTTAATTATTTAGACAAAAACATTAAAAAAAGCAAAACTACTTTAAAAAAAAAAACTTAAACAAACAACCCATGAGTCCATAACACAATGGCATTGTTTTCTTTTGGCGTACATGGTACAACCTATAGCAAACAAAATAATCATCGTGAAAAAAAATCTCACACATTTAGAAAAATAGTTTATTGAGGAATTTTTAAAATTTAAGAAGGATTATTAAATAAACTAAAGTGAGGTCAATCACTCATGCATCCAAGAGTCAATACCAAAATCAATTTAATTTGAAGAAATTATAGCTTATAAGAATATTTATCATTTTCATGGGAAAATGTATTCCGCCTTATTTGATAGTATTGATTTTCTATCAATATCATTCCACCTTATTTCATATTATTGAAGGTTTGTGAGGGGAATAAGAAATATATATTTCCTTGAGAAAATAGTCTGTATATTAACAATGTATAAGAATTTTTATATAATTATTGAATAAAAATATTATAAATGATAAGTTTATTGATTTTTATAAAAAAAATATTTAAACATTATATTTATCCTAAATTTTAATTAATTGACAGTATAAAAATTCTTTACATTATTAATACACAAAAATTAAACTTTTCTTAAATAAAAATTTAAAATATTTTCTTGTAAAGATTTAGTTTGAATCTTTTAAATAAAATTTTAAGTTTAAATTTTGTGGATATTTTGGCCATATTGAGCATAGGAATTTTCCCCATCCTGTGCTGCCTACTACAAAATTTGGGAAACTGGCCCTACTATTCGTCCATAATAATACAGGGAGATTGACCAAGGAGGTGGGAGCACGAAAGATCATGTCTAAATAATTTTATGAATGATGAATCTGATTAGTGTGAGTCTGTGAGAGCTTTCTCGTCCGTCAATAATACTAACACCTCTCCAAAATTAAACAACTTAAAAAATAAAAAGCAGAAGAAACAATCAAATCATAAATTTGTTTTCATTGACTGAGTGGACTGGATTGTCTGAAAACACTTGCCATGTTACTTCTGTTTTTACTACTTTCTTCTAACTTTCTAGTTTTTTCCTGGATCCCGACTCTCCCATGTATGTATCCTTCCTTTACAAGATAATTCATCCATCAATCTACATCTATCAAAGCAAACCGTGTGTCTCAAGTCCAGAATAATTGCCTCGTAACATGACAAAAGAAAAAAAAAAGTTATATATATTTTTTAAAAGAAAAAAAATTAAAAGGAAATTATATGGAAACTACCTAAGATTGCACACTCTCACTATATATATATATATAATTAAAAGAAAATTATATGGAAAGGGGATAACCCCAAACAACTGGTGTGGGATTATAGTGACCTTTCTATTGTATATTCACTATGCCTATTCCTCAATTACAAGAAATAGGCAAATCAATAAAATTGTAACTATATACAAAATATGGAGATAAGTGATTGTAGTTGCATGACGTATCTTGTGAGCAACTATGAAAGGTCACTATTTTCTTGTAAACTCAACTTTGAAGCTTGGTCCAATCTCAACTCTATGGTCTATTGGACTGCTCTCAACAAGAAATTATATTTGTGTGTATTGATAAGTTCAGTTCACGGAAGGAAGGATATAATACATTAAATTTCCAAGATTATGTTTCTAAAACATCATTTTACTTAAAAAATAAAATAAAAAATCCATGGAACAAACACCCCTCACACGCAAGTAGAAAAAGAAATTAATCCAAACATATGCTTTAAAAGTGACAATAGTAAGTTTGCATATACTTTCCTCAGTTAACACCCCAACATCAGTTTTGTTCTTATGCAACAGAGCATGGTTATGGAAGTTCTGTAAAATGATTGTATTGCAAAATAGCACGAATATGTTATATATTTAATATTTAATTTAATTCTTTTTTCAGACCACGAATGTAACAAGTACGCTCTGAGGGAGATCAAAACGACAACCATTGGTTAAAATGGCTTGCTAAGGAGGAGGCCTTTAATCAAGATTGGTTTTTTACTTTTTATAGCCATATGATTAATGTAATTTTGCCTAATAATACAAAATGTTATTTATAAAGTAACGTTTCAATAATATTATTGTGTTTTTAAAGAGGAAATATAAATAATTAAAATATAACTAAAGTTGCTGATATAAGTGATTCAATATTTAAGTTTCTTAACCAAAATTTAAGATTTGGTCATGTACTTGAAGTTAAAGTTACAATTAAAGATATCATTTTATCCCAATTTGATAGAAGAAGATTAGTTGAGTATCAGTTAAGAAGCTTTAGATGCCTTTAGCTAAAAAAATCAAAATATAATCATATATATTAATATTGAAATTAAAATATGTTTTTCATCTTTATAAAAATAAAAATATTTAAAATTCGTCTTTCTCAAATTTTTAATATGTTTTTCATCTAGATCATTTTTTGGAATTAACATGAATTCAAGTAAATTCAAACCTACAATAATAATTTTTTACATTAATCATATAGGTAAATATTATATTTTTTATACTAATTATAAATATAACGATGGAAAATGTAACTAAAAATCGTACATATAACTAATGGAAAAATTATGCAAGATAAATATGATATTTTTTATACTAATATTTTTTATACTAATTATACATATAATTAATGTAAAAAAAATAATGTACTTATGTTCAAAATGTTCAAATCTTGTCTCAAGTAAAAAAAAAGACATATTTTAATCTTATGAGAAAAAATATACTAAACATTTTTCAGGACAAATTCTAAATATTATAAAGTTTATGAGAATAAAAATATATTTTAATCTAATATTATTAATCAAAGCAATAAGAATATCATAAAAAATAAAAATATAAGCGACCTCGAGAGGAAGGACAAAGAGAAGCTGAGGACCTCGAAAAAAAAAAGAAAAAGATCTTGACAGTAAAGCAGATTCACCCATCCGTGCGAAGATGCAATATAATTTAAAAAAGTCCACCGCAAGAAAACAAAAATGGGAAAAGCATTTTACAGAAAGCGAGCAAGCAAGCTTCCCCAGACAGACCCATCTCAATTGCGTTTCACAAGAAGTCACTAGCAGCACACAAAAAAAAACACATTCCCTCAAATTCCTCTCTTGTCCACAAACATGAAGCTATCTGCGAAACCCATTTCGAGTCCAGGTCGCACAGACAAGTTCCCTCCCCCACTCATGAGGTTTCTCAGAAGCAATGCGGGCAGCAGAAGCAGAAGGTCCAGGTCAAGCCCTATGTTCGTACGAAAGAAAAACACCACCTTCGAAACCCACACCCAGGAACCCTCTTCCCCCAAGGTCACGTGCATGGGCCAGGTCCGAGTCAAACGCGCTTCCAAACAACCCACCACCCAACCCGACTTAGCTCCCACTCGGTGCCGCCGCCGCCGCCGCCGCTGCTGCTGCTTCTGGATCCGAAGGCCCAACAACCCCTGCCGCTGCAATCCCCTCTGGCCCAACTGGCCCTTCTTCCGTCGAAAGCCCACCAAGCTCAAACAAGACTCCCAGTCCGAGCCCAATTTCTACGCCCACGAAGAATCGGAATTACCGTTCCAAGAGAGAGTCAATGTGGATAAGGATAGTGATTTTGCTTCCAATTCCAGCACTCCCCCGAGAAACGCTCTGCTTTTAACTCGCTGTAGATCCGCTCCGTACAGATCCTCCTCTTTGGCTAGTAGGTTCTGGAGTTCCCCCGTCAAGGACCAAGAAACGGAACTACAACACACTTCCGAGGGACCCCAAACGGAACCCGAATTAGGGTTTCTAACAGAAAAAATTGCTTCACTCACCGAACCAGAAAAGGTTGAGGAAGTTGAAACAGAAACAGAGTCTGTGTTACGTCCTACTGTACTCACTAGGTGCAAATCGGAACCGGCGAGAACCGGACACAGACTTGACCCTCTGGTAAATAATTTGTTGAAAAAAAGAAGGTTGGAATTTGATTAATTAATCCCATTATTTTTAATTCGTACCTATCTCCATATTTTGCTTCCTTCCTACTACTCTTCATTTAAATATAGTCTTTTTTATATGTAATTGAATTGAATGTGTTTGAGTCTTTGACACCTAGTCGTTGGTAACATAAAAAGGTATGAGCGTGTAGAAAATAGAAAGTAGAAAGAGAGGGGAACGTATAGAAGTGATTTCAGGTACTTATTTTCTGTCCTCGTAGTTAATGCATTTCTTGTCATTACACTACACAAGCCTGAAGCCTGAATTTCTTTTTTCTCTGCCAACGATGTTAAGAACCTGAACTTGCTGCTTTCTGCAATTTGCTTTCACGTGCTGTTTTTTGTTTCTTTCACTTATTATCGAACTTGGCGAAGTTCATTAATTAATCTCTAAAATAACGGGTTGAAATGGGATTTAAGCGTAATTTTCTGCTTAATAATTTTGCTTTTGTTTCTAAGATAATTTATTCTAATGAATGCATGAATGCACATATATTATTTGGAGTAAGATTTTGAAGTTATTTTTTTTAAGCTGCCATCTAGTTTGGAGTAAGATTTTGAAGTTGTTCAATTAACTATTTAAGTATCTTTGGATGCTCTGACTAACTTCCCAATTGGGTGAAAAGTTAATTTGGATTGAAAGTATGTATTTTTAGGACTCAGTCTTTATCCCATCTTGTTTCTAATACTTATTTTATTTTTAATAAGCACAGAGAACATAATTTTATTGGATAGATGGTAACTAGCAGTACCAGAATTCTTCCTCAAAATATGGTCGTGAAATACTGAAATGTGCAATCGGAGCGCACTCTGCCTATCTCTAACGATTGCTGATTTGTTATAAATTGGATAAATTTGATTTAGATAGAATCAACTTTAAATTATTACATATTTGAGATGTGCGTTACGATTATTTTGGTTAAAAATATTTATAAACACCTGTAGTATTTATTAAAAAGTGCTAGAAATAATACTAATAAAATGACCACTTAATCAAAACTTAATTATGGTGATTATAAATATAAAAAAAAAACGCAACCACTTCAACTCTAGTACCGATAGTTGTGTTTCCTTATTTTAATTCTGAAAAAAATATCAATTTTATTTATGTTTTTTGGCCATAAAAAAATTCACACATGGTCTCTGCTCTGCTTGAATTGTTGAATTTTTCCGTTTGTTAATGGCATGTGACACTTCGGAATAGCATTTATAATAAGATGAAGTGACAGCAAA
This sequence comes from Glycine soja, assembly GCF_004193775.1. NCBI lineage: Eukaryota > Viridiplantae > Streptophyta > Magnoliopsida > Fabales > Fabaceae > Glycine > Glycine soja. The sequence continues at coordinate 43,758,456 of NC_041020.1, forward strand.
CTTGATAATTATTAGTTGAGAACGAGTGGTCCATCTTTGTCCCTGCTTCTGTTGTTACTGCATTAAATCTCGTTAATTTCTAGTATTATGATGGCATAGTTAACGGAATATTGAACCTAACGAAGCCTTGTTGTAATTCGCTCTCTTGTTTTAATTACTTTTCCCCTTAGATTCAGGCACTGCACCTCACGGGAAAGTTGAATCTTTGAAAACAAAAAAAGGAAAACTGGAAAAGTTGGGCAACGAATTTGATGAAGCAAGCCATAGATTCAAAACTAAATTTACTGATTTAATTTTTATTGTTAGCAAAACTATTTATTGGGCTAAAATTTGTGGATTTGATTATTAATCAAGTCTTGTTAACGACCGCTCTAAAGTTCACATGGCACTTTTTAAAGAAATAAAAAATGAAAAGCATATTTTCCCCTTCTTTATTGTTGAAAACCTTTAATTTTTCAAAGCCATTAACATCCCTGATAAGAATATTACAATTGCAAAATTCATTCTAATAACTAAAATATAATGATTTACAAAACAATAATCATACAATTGTACCTTATCACATCCGAATAAATTTAAAATATAAATTCGAGTATTTTAAAATTTTATAAGTTTAAATTTTCTTATATAAATCTAACCCCAACAGTCGATGTACATTCTAACCTTGATCATTTATTTTCGTTGAAGCTTGTCTATGATGTGTTTTGTGGCCTTGATCCGTATTCATGATGTTGCATTTCTTAAAATAAAAATAAAAATGAATGGCTAGATATGAAATATGTCATCATTCATGTTCCCTTCAAAGATGTGGACATTCAAATTAAATTTTTTCCCCTCACGTATTGTTATCTTACACTGAGTGAGAGATATGCATATAAGATGTTATTTTCTCCGATAAAATTATGAAATTAGGATAGTTTTTCTTTTGGACGTCAAGAAATATAATGTGCAAAAATCAACATATATTCTTTTCTTTAACGCGTAGGCCGAAATTTCAAAGGTAAAATGGAAAATAAGCAACCGTTTATTGATTACGCACGAGCATATAAGGGTTAAGGAACTAAAATAAAGGGTAATAACTTGAGAAATGCTACTTATATAACAAATTCTTACAAAAATTATTATGAGATAAAAAGAAAAAAAAGGGAATTAAGATAAGTGATAAATAAAGAAAATAAAAAAAATCTAGAGAATCGCTGAGTAATTACATTTGAATACCTTATCCCCATACGGCCATACCCCACGATGCCACGACCCCATCTAGCTAGGAACGGCCTTCACCTGATTTAAGATATTTAGAGTATACGAGGATTGTTTTTCAGAAGCTATAACTATTTGCTTTAAAGTGCAACTTTTATTTAATTCATGTTGACCCTTTTATTTCATTCTTAGCATTTGAGTTTAAATTCTTCCTGAAAGCAATTGTTGTACAACTCTCAAATGTTCAGCAAGGTTGTACTATGGTTATAAGTGTAATGGGCACAGTGAATTGCAACTTCACAGATTTTTGGAAAGGTATTGGAAGATTGTATTTGCATATATTGTCAAAAAGATATGTCATGATCAAGGAGATTGGTCCCAGAAGGGTCTGTACCAATATCGGTTTTGGGACCACTTAATAATATCCAAAACCTTCCAGCACCTGCGATCAGCTGATCAAAACGCCAAGGAAAAAAATACAAAGAAACTGCCAATGTGAGTTACTGTGGATAATGGAAATTTCATTTCAGAACAAAATGTCTTGATTCAATTTCTATTTTATGTGTGGTGAAACTTTTTCATTTTTAGCTTACAGAGACAATATTTCGGTTTTTTTTTTTTTTGTTTTTTTCCCCTAAAAATACTTCTAGAAATGTTTTTCCAGACAAATTCAAATTGTATCATTAAGAAAAAGCCTTATTCACCCTATAGAATGACTTCAGTGATGATCTTGAGTACCAATTAATTTTCAACCTGTGAACTGAACAATAAAATAAAATATCGCCACTAACAAGCAACCAGAGCATGAGATTCTAAATTTATAGTTCATTAAAATATAGATATAATTAGGCTTTTGGAGCATTGGAATTAAAACTTTGGGAGTTGGTTTTGGACACCCAGTGTTTGACATGCAGTGGGGTGGGGGGACCAGGAGGGGGTGGGGGGACCGCCCTTGGGCTGGAGGGGGTGGGGGAGGGACGCGCTTGGGGTCGCGCTTGCAGCAGGGGCGTCAGTGGCGCCTAGTGGCAGGGCACTACCATACGCGCCCGCGTCAAGGACACTACCCTGCTGCTCCCTCGTGCCATGTCTTGCAAAAGAGTCTTTTTTTGGTAAATAATTTATAAAAGTGTTCCCTTTTGTGTTTTTGCCAAACTAAAATATCTTTACTTTTTTGTTAAATATGGTTGACAATCTGTATAACTCATTTAATTTTAAATTATTTATTTATTTTTTTAAAAAAATAATTAAAAATTTAAAAATATTTTTTTTATAAAAAAAACTCATACGGATTGTTGATCTATGAGTCATATGGATTGACAATTTATATGACTCATACCAATCATTAAATTCGTATGAACTTTTTTTTAAAAAAAATAATTTTAAAATTTTGTTTACTTTTTAACATGTTATAGAAATTAATTTTTTTTATATGTTAGCAATAATTTTAATAATTTTATAAATATTGATTTGGTAATATTATTTAAAATATACTAAACAACCACCAACTTTATTGTGTATCCTTAACAAAGCAAAAAAAAAAAAACAAGATGCTATTTATAACCTAAAGTGCCTATAAGGGCAGTTTTGACATTTTGGGAAACGGCTGGATGTACCAAAACTTTGGATACTCAAGGCATTTCCCTAAAACTTTTAATGTCCCAATTCTATAACCATGACCTACTTTGAATATTTTAAAATTTAAAATTGTTAAAAGTGCTATGCTACACTACAAAGTTACCATCCAAATCTCCTAACCAGTGTGAAAAGATAAAAATATTCTTTTGTTAATTAGATTGACGGGAACATGTTTTCGTTTATGAAATATAAAATAACAGAAAGCATGTATTTATTGTGTTAATTTTTTTTATAAAAAAATTAACAACTTTTTTCTTTCAAAAGAATTAACATGACTAAAATTATTTCGATTGTGTATTTTGAATTTACATACTAACACAAAAAAAAACAAGTTTCTGTTATGTTAATTTTTTTTATAAGAATTAACACAACATAAACTTGTTTCCATAAGAGGTATTTTCATATTAAAAAAAAAACTGAAAGTTATGGGTTAAAAGAGTAAGTTGGGGATGCCAATAGACCCATTGAACTAATCAGCCCAGTGCATGGCCCTCCGAACCTGTGACTCACCCAAACTGAAGGGTAATCAAACCGGAAATAGGCTTAAATTAAGATGTTGGTACTGCATGATAGTTCTTTAGATTATGTTTTTTTTATGAGCATCGCGAGTGCTGTCCCTCCATCCAACACCACCGTCGACGGACTCTAGTGCAGAGTAGAAGACAAGAATGGAGTCCATCTCCCACTTATTCTTCCTATATAATCTCTTTGGGCTTAGGCCTTATTTTTAATATAAAAAAAGAGAGTAAGATGATGGTTTTTTTATGCTAGGAAAAATACAGACAAGAAAATAAACAACAAAACAAAGCTAGGACCTCAAGGAGGAGTGTCTCATTATATCCGCAAGGTAAATAACATAAAAGGAACTAGGGCACTGATTCAAAATAGTTAAATTATCCTGAGAAGTAGAATCCTCTTTTGCAAGCCAATCAACAATCTTGTTACCTTCCCTGAACACACGCTGGAATTGTTTAATCTTCATGATCAAAGAACTATAAAGATGGAAATGATTAGCAGTTCCAAGAATGAGATCAATTGCTAACTGAGAATCAGATTCACGTATATATTTTGATTCCTTGCTGCCAAGCAATTTGCAAACCATTGTAAATGCCAAACATTTTTGCATGGAGCGGAGCTGTGAAACAACATGAACCAAATTATCCACTGAACCATCTACCAAGACTATAACGAATTATCCCACCAAATGCCGAAAGGCTTGGATTGCCAATGGAAGTATGAAACTATTAGAACTCAGAGGAATCCGAAGCACTAGGATTTGACGCTGATGATAAATCCGAACCAAAGATGTATTGAGAAGCACTTCATGCAAGCTTTGATTCTGATTTAAAGAGAATCAAGTCGTCCAAGCATTGATGCTGAACACTTCCACATATCTCGCTTTCCAAATAAACCAGTAGACAATGGAAAAACGCACTCCTTCGTTGGATGTTGGTTTATTTTGAAGGAAAATACTTCTCATATTTCCATTTTCTCTTTCATCCAACTTTTACCTTTTTTTTTTTCATTTATCTATTTCTTTTTTTTTTATCACATCTTCTCTACCTTTTTTTCCCTCATATATCCCATCGATTTTTTTTTCTCTCTACCTTCTTTTTCTTCCTTACCTTGTAATCTCTATTTATTTCTTTCTAATCCACCCAAAATGAGATATATGAATATGATCATAACTCTAATTCAAATTGGACATTGCAAACTCAAATATAATTAAACTCGACTATTGCTTAACCCTACCATTTTAGAGTCGTAACTTTGTTACGTTACATTTTTATGACTTCATCTTCGTCAAAAACTAACAATAAAATTGTTGTTCTTTAATTCTACCCGTCATATCATATGTATTTCAACTTTTTTTTTATTCATTTTCATAATTAATTTTAGAAGTAATATCTTAGCTTTTACTAAATTATCAAAAATATTTTTAAAATGGGAATAATAAACAGAAAAATAATATATAATATAAAACAATTTTATATTATCATTAAATTTGTTTTATAATAACTATTTAAAAAGTTTTAGTGATAATATTTATAATCTTTTTACATTAGTTACGAGAAAGAACTCTATATTTTTCTTGGAAGAACTCTACATTAATTATGAGCATGAATGAATCCAAGGGTTGTGTGTAGGTATCTTATTAAAGAAGGAAGAGAAGAATAGTAGCGTCTTGCGTGGCGTTGACGTGGTAGAAAGAGTGGAAACGAGAAAAGAAGAATAAACAATTTACGTGTGGTAATAAAAGTTAGATATAATATTATAAGGAGGAGACGACGACGCGGGGAATCTCCGGTCTCCACCGACATCTCTTGTATTCTCTTCACAATCCCGTGATCCCATTTCGTTCCGTTCACTTCAATCTCAATGGCCGATAATAAGCAACCCAATCACGAGGAGGCAAGTCCTCTTCTCCACCAGTCCCAACCCAAATCCGAACCACCAACGCCACCTGAGACTCCCGAGTTTCTTCTCGGATGGACCGCTGATGGGCTCCCGCTGGGCCACGGCAGCGTCGTGGGCCAGCCCATGGGCCGCGCCCCTTGGAACTCCTCCATCTGCGCCTGTCTCGGCCAAACCGATCACTTCTGCAGCAGCGATCTCGAAGTTTGTGAGTCCTTCCATCCCTCACATGCCAATTTCGTTTCAACATTTTTCTGCATTTTATCACTTTTGACCTAACTTCTGCTCTATTTTTTCCATTCTCTATTCTTTTTCCTCTTTTCATTCCGCGGTCAAACGAACGATGTTTTCTTCATCTCGTACAATCGAATCGCGAGCGAAAAAAAAAAAACCTAATCAATTAGAGTCTATATGGTATCCCGTAAAATTTGAATTTAGGAATGATTCCGATGAATGTTTCAATCGCACGTGTTAGGTTTCCATTTGACCGGGCGAAACTTGTTTCCGTATAAGCTTTTATATATAATTTTTTTTTGAAAATGAATGCTGTGTCTTTCAATGAATTCAGCTGCGAAAAGATCAGCACCCACTATGAGTGGTTTGTTTAGTTGATTCTGGATGGTAATTTTCCCTTAATCCTAAACCATTATGATATGACCGGTGAAATCATGTGTTATTATTATATATCGGGTTGTTTTTAAATTTTAATCAGGAAGAAACAAAAAACAAAACAAAAAAAGTGCTATTATTTTAAAAAAAAAATGCTTCTGGATTTTAAGCCTCCCGTTCCCTTTGATGTGTTTTCAATTTGGATCCATATAACGTTTATTCACTTTGCTTATACTTGAACTGATGTCATGGGCTAGGTCTTCTTGGGAGTGTGGCTCCTTGCGTGCTGTATGGAAGCAATGTTGAGAGACTTGAATCTGCTCCTGGGACATTTGCCAATCACTGCTTGCCATATTCTGGAATGTATATAATTGGAAATTCCTGCTTTGGTTGGAATTGCCTTGCACCGTGGTTTTCCTATCCTAGCCGTACTGCTATTCGTCGCAGGTTCAATTTAGAGGTATGTTACTTTTTTATTCTTTGCTCCTTATAATCTAGATTCTAGTGATAATGTGTTACGAAATCTCCTATTTGTGAGGGTGTATTCAAGGCAGATTTGTAGGCAATTACAGCCCTAATGGAGCAAAGGAATTGGCATGACTGGGGGTAGTTAGCTGCCAGCATGGCCATTGGAGGAGATCGGAGGGAAATTTTGTAGCAAGCTATAGTAAAATAAAATGAGAGAAGAGTAGAGAGGGGGGGAGGTAAGGAAGTAGCGACCAAGGAGTGCATGGGAGAGATGAGGGTGTATCTCAAACACCCTATGCTACTGTATCTTTTTTCCTTCTGTTCAGTATTGTAATCCATTGTAAATCCATCTATATTGCTGCTAATATCACACTGACACCAGCGATTATATACTTTTTTCTGTGTGATCTCATCCTGTTTATATCACAAGTATTTTATATTGGATAATGTGACTCTCCTGGTCCCAAGAATGTTGTTAGGTGGACATGGTTATTAATTGATCAACCTGTGCACTTTAAACCTCTTTTATATATTGGCAATAAATAATTAACACTAGCTTGAGACATGCAGATGCAGTACAACCCAAGTAGGCTAGATTCAACATGCAAATTAGGTTGTCCACTCTGTCAAGCTGGAACATTTGGGCTCCCATCCGTCTAATGTATAATAAGATGATCAATCCATATAACTCAGTATCACTGTTTAAGAAATGTACCAAACTACTAATTCTTATGTAGATTTGAGAATTTTGGTTATGTTGATCATTTTTTCATATGTTTGGTCACATGTTGTACACCTTGTCCAAATAGTTTTGGTACAATGAGGTGTATGTCAAGAAAATAGTCCTATTATTTGTAGGTAAGTTGGATTAATTGAACAACCTCGGTATTTTGTATGTAGATTTTGTAGGGAGTTGATAGTCAGTTACTCACCAAATGGTATGTTTGAAGTTTTGTATGTAGACTTTGTATTGCTTAAAATTACTTGGTGTCTTCTAGTATTTCATATATGATGCCATGCTTCGTAAATGAAAAGCCTGCGTAAGTGTAAGTGAGATTTGCCTTTGCTTATAATCTGTCACTACCTCAAACACAAAAATCACATTCCTATGTTATGAAAAAAAAAACAAATCTTTGTATAAATTATTTATTGTCCTTGGGATTCAGGGAAGTTGCGAAGCACTTAATAGATCATGCGGATGCTGCGGAAGCATTTTGGAAGATGAGGTGCAGCGTGAACAGTGTGAGTCAACATGTGACTTGGCAACTCATGTCTTCTGTCATGTATGTGCTCTTTGTCAAGAAGGTCGTGAGCTCCGTCGCAGGTTACCTCATCCTGGCTTTAATGCTCAACCAGTACTGGTTATGATTCCCCCAGGAGAGCAGACCATGGGACGTGAGGCTTGAAAATTTCATCCTTCATCTTGGAAGTGCTATTCATGCGTATATTACTGTTGCCTTGTCTCTATATAATTTGATGTTGTTGAACCGTGTTATGACTTTATCAAAAGAGGGTCCTGTATTTTTTATTTTATTTTTATTATGAGAACATGAAACATCATCGTAATTTCTGTTTGCTTCCCTACTGTTTTGTATCATATATAGATTGGAATGATTTGGGAGAAATTTTTTTCCTAGTGTCTATGCGTAATTACATTCCTTATATAACTTACATTGTTATTTATCTTTCATTTATGGAAATTTTGTAATTAATACTATCTTGAATTTTTAAATTAATAGATAAATAGAAATGGAATTTTCTTGTAAAATTAGGCAGCTAAAAAGTAACAGTCATTACTTGATGGTCTCTTATGTTTTCTCCTAACTCCTTTCCTGCTTTTGTTCTTAACGAAACATTAGCGAACTCTATTGGTGGCTATGACATTTTATCACTAATTATTGAGAACAATCATGATTTAGCTTGATTTTCGTTGTAATATCTCGTGTTTGAATATCATGAATAATAAGTGTTAGAAACTTTTTATTACTCTAAGTAGGTATATATCGACTCAATTTTGAATATTTGATCAATCGTCTTCTAAAATGAGTTTAACTATTAAGAATCTCACCAAAAAATTGAGTATAACTTGTTTCATGAATATATATATATATATATATATATATATATATATATATATATATATATATATATATATATATATATATATATCATATGGAAATTATGAATGGATCGACAACACTTTAATTACTAATGCTTTTTTCAGATTAAAAGCCAAATAAAGAAAAAAAGTATAAAAATAGAAGATTGTGGCAAAAATGTGTTGTTTAGATTGATAAAAAAAATGAGACTAAAAGAAATAGAAGATAACAGAAAAAAAATGTGTTTTTTTTTGTCATTATCACATTGAGGTGGAATCTTGTGAGTTTTACTGATTGATTACCTTTGAAACTAAAAGCAAATTTGGCTAGACTTTAATTTGTTTAGGTAAAGTTAGTTATTTTTATTCTGAGGTCAAGTTAGTTCAGCAAAAATATTAGAGTGACTTTTTAGCCCTCACCTATATGGGGTAGGGGAGTTGTTAGATGCATCCAACAACATTGCTGGTGCACCCAACAATTATGTGAATAGATAAAATTGTTCTTGTTTTAAAAAGCGAGTACCTTCATGCGGAAGAACCTTCTTCCGTATGAACTTATGGAAGAAGATTCTTTCGTAGGTTTATACGGAAGAACTTCTTCTGTGTGAAGATTTTCTTCATACGGAAAAAGGTTCTTTTGTAAAAATTTACAAAAAAAGTTCTTTTGTAAGTTTCTACAAAAGAAAGTTCTTTCGTAGGAAGATTTTCTTCATATGGAAGAAAGTTCTTCCGTATGAAGAAAATCTTCATACGAAAGAACATTCTTCTGTAAGGTTTTTTTTTTTTTTTGCAAATTATTTGTAACAAATTAATTTAATGAATTAAATATCTTTTATTTTATTCGGGTTATTATTACAAAATTTAATGCATATTTAATTTGGGTTACTATTACAAAATTTAATGCATTAAATATTTTTGTAATAGTAACCCGAATTAAATATGCATTAAATATTTTTTATTTAATTCGGATTACTATTATAAAATTTAGTGCATATTTAATTCGGGTTATTATTACAAAATAAAAAATATTTATTTAATATATATTAAATTTTGTAATAGTAAAAAAAATTTGTGATAGTAAATATTTTTTATTTTAAAAAAAATATACGGATTAAAAAAATATACAGGTTATTAGCACAACGCTCTAACCAACTAAGATAATCAGTCAATTATGTTATAAAATAAATAATATTACTATACATAACACTAAAATTTCTAATGCATATTTAATGCGCATGTAAATTTAAATAATAAATTTTGTGACAATTAATTTTGATATAAATCATACGAATTATTTAATTCGTATATTTTTAAAAAATAAATAATATTTACTATCACCAATTTTTTTTACTTACAAAATTTAATACATATTAAATAAATATTTTTTATTTTGTAATAGTAACCCAAATTAAATATGCATTAAATTTTGTAATAGTAATCCGAATTAAATAAAAAATATTTAATGCATTAAATTAATTTGTCACAAATAATTTTAAAAAAAACCTTACGGAAGAAGGTTCTTCCTTATGAACCTACAGAAGAACCTTCTTCCATAAGTTCATACGGAAGAAGGTTCCTCCGTATGAAGGTACTCACATTTTTTAAACAAGGACAATTTTACCCATTCATATAATTGCTGAGTGTATTAGCAATGTATCAGGGTGCACCTAGCAACTCCCATGGGGTAGGACCGGACTAGCCCATTTACAAGCTGTTGGTTATTAGGCCCATTAGTGAAAAGAAAAGATGCTTCTTCCTTCTTCACGCTAGTGTTAGGGTTTTTGGTGTTTCTTCTCCTGCACTACACAGTACACACTAAATTGTGCGTTTTAACCAGAAAATCGATGGCTTCTTCTCGGCTTGATTTCTTGTTCTGTCATTTGTGTGGGACATTGCTCACTGTCCCTTCCACTGAGTACGCACAATGCCCACTGTGCAAAACTCACCGAGACATGCAAGGTCAAACCCTCTTCTTATTCTCAAATTAATTCGCATTTATTTTCTTTTTATTAGAGAACGGGCTTTCATATTTACTGTTATTTACTTTAATATTATGTATGGGTACATAAATATAAGTTTCTTCTATTGATGTTTTATGTCTTAACGGAATATCTTTGTCTTCAGATGTTTGTGATAAGGAAATAAGTTTCACAATTCATGATGAGGTATGCTTTATTTCTGTCACCTAATATTTATGATGATGCATTATTAGTATGGTTTATATAACACTGTTCTGTTTCATGTGCTTATGTATGGTCTGGTGAGTTGATAATTGGGTAGGGGTATATGTTCAATTTTTCATGTTTTTTCAAAGAAAAAATGAATATGCCTACTTCAACTATGACTTTGACACATGAATCACAAATCCATGATAAACTGATAGCTTTTAAGTGTGTGTTTAGTTTGGTTCATTTTGAATATAGAATCACTTGCCAACTTCCTGAGAGAGTTTTTGGAATATAAGAGATTGTTTCCTTAGAAACAATTGTTTTCGTACATGCTCTTATACCTACCTTGATTTAATGCCTGTTTGGTTATGCATCGAAAGGAGAAGATATGCGGTACTTTGATGTATTTTCAAGTAGCTTCTGTGTCCTCTTTGAAGAGTTGACGCCAATTCATAGTTGAATGTGCATAATCAAAGCCAATCCAAACACGCACTTACTCTCTGTCCAGGTGGGAATTGGTGAAAAGACCCCCCTTATGGGAGTTTGAGTAGTTTAGCCATTTTGAAATTTGGACCTCGGTTTAGAATTTTAATATCAATGTAGCAATGGTAGAAAGCAGAGCGGAATGAGAAAATGTGACAAAAAGTCAAGCGGGAGAACTTAAAATTTGAGTGTGTTTTGTTTCTGAATATTTCTGATAAGTTAATTAATATCGTGCAAATAGGATACCAAATACATTTATACTTACTAGTTGTAACAGCTTAGGTGACCGGCTTGAGTCTATTGACAGATTCTAGTTGCTATCATATGAACTAGTTAGAGTACTTTAATAAGCCAAATTTGTGATTTCATCGTAACCATGAACATATTTCATTTTATGTTGAGTATTGACAATTGTTCCTTATGTTATCCTGTGCTTGGCAGGATATCAGAAAAGAGCTTGGAATGGAAATAATTGAGGAACATACGGTGATGGAATATTCTTAGGTGATGCATCCTGCAATACTTAGTAGTTTTTTTAGCAGATTTTTGTATGTTTAAATGTTATTGTTTTTTGACAGGTTTGCAAGAAATGTGGAAAATGTGGCCATGGGGAAGCTACCTATTATACTAGACAGGTATCTTTAATGTAGATTTGCCAATTCAATTTGAAGCTCTTATTTAACCGTCTAAATTTATTTATTTTAATCATTCCAATTTCAGATGAGATCAGCAGACGAAGGGCAAACTACTTTCTATACATGTACCGGCTGTGGTCATCAATCTCAGGAGAATTAGTGGTTTAATTTAAGGTTATGCTTAGTTTGGGAGAGAAAAGTGAAAGGAAAAAGAAAGAGAAAGATTGAAAACTAAGATGATTTTTTGGTAGGAGAGAAAATGAAAAGAAAGTTAATTTTTTTTTCTTCTTATTTGATTGTGTAGAAAGGAAAAAAAAAAAGCATGTACGTGAAATGTAATAAATACTTAAAACTTGGAATCAAATGTAGCAATTAATCTTTTTATAAAAAAAATATATTTAGAAGATTTTTTTTGTATAGAATTATTTTTTTAATATATTTATTTTACTAATTATTTTTATTATTTATCACGATATATTAATATTGAATTCTTATTCTCAAATTTCTAACAAAATAAAATAAAAATAAAAGCAGAAAAAATTATAAATAAATGGTGATAAATGTCCATTTTTTGTAAAAAAAATTGAAATATATTTTTCATTTCAAGGAGAAATATAACATTAAATAAAGTTTCTCAGTAGATGAAGAAGAACAAATTTTATCTCAACAAATTAAAGAATTTAATACCAATACACTGAATAAAAAAAGTATTCATAAACAAATGTTAACTTATAAAAAAATGTGTTTTTTTTTATCAACTTATAAAAATAACCAAGAAACTTTATTGAATCAAAATTTTAAACTTAAAAGATCAAATTAAAAATTAAAATATAGATAAGAGACCACAATTCTATCTTAATTTAAAGGAAAGTAATCTTCCTTTGTACTTGGTCTCTATATATTTAATAGAAGTATTGGCAATACAATCTCTATTGCTCTTCTTTATTAACACACTCTAATATTCAACTTCCAACATCCTATTATTAGTTAAAATTTTAAATTACAAAATAATGAAAGACTCATTAAATGAGTTAGAGTCCAAAAAAAATTATAATTTTTAATAAATTTCAGTTAGCTCGAGAGAGTATATTGCTAACATTTTACTATTTTTGAACCTCCAAGTTCCAAATAAGGAAATGTGTTTCCCTTTCCATTCCTCAATTGCTCGTCATCCAAACATCATGTAAGCATAATCAGTGGGGAAGCAAAATGATGATTTAACCATTAAATAGCCAGTCCCCTACATTACCAAAGCACTTAGTGGCCTTCACCGAAAAAAAAAAAAGCACTTATGTGGCTAAGCTTTCTATCAGTAATACACAGTATATAGAACGATGAAAATCAACGTAATGCAAAACACCACAGAACGAGAAAGTTCATCTAAATAGTACAATTTAAACCATAGAACAAAAACTGAGTACAAACTCTACTCTCCAGGTGCAGAGACACCTTGCTTTAGTCTCTCCTTTTTCATCTTCTTCTTTGAAACGGGCTTCTTTTTTCTAGGAGGGAGGGTCTTCTGTGCATATGTGTAGAGCACATAATTTCCAATGAGGAATGTCAAAAGCAACCCACCAACAACCAGGAGGACAATTAAACCCGGATTGAACGCTTTGGATCCAGAATCCTTGATCACATTTCCCTGAGTATAACAACAAAAAAAGGCACTTAATAATGGCCATATCAAGGGGAACTTGGCAAAAATGGAATCGGAAAAAACAATAAAAATGCACTTATTTTAAGATGAAAAAACAAATGCAATTTATCACCAATAACAACTGTTATTCAGAGTCGGTCATCCTGCACAATAACATCAATTATAGTTCTCTTCAAGGGTGAGTCTTCAATCCATTCATGTGAACAATTGATGAATGACTACAATGCGCAACTTCTTCTGATCTTAATACAATTATTGCTCAAAGAACAATCAAATGATTGGGCTTAACAGTGGGTGTGCAAATCTCATTTGATTGAGATCTGAGACCAAAACAAAATATCTAAAATGAACTTATGAGGGTGTGTAAATCATTAAAACCATTTCGACTTCTTTAAACCACATGTGTTGTTTGAAGTTGAACCTAACCACAAACCATTTGTTCAGTAATATCACGATCATCTAAAATCCAAAACATGGATTGGCATCAACATATGCATTGAATAAAAATAATAAATTTTAACCTACACAACAAGGCTCAACGAATCATTGCTCCATCACATCACAAATTCACAATAGTAATGCAACCAACCATTAAATTGCCTAATATAATAGCCATAATTCATAAAAATAAACAATTCAATAATCATAATTAAATCGTTAAATCTGAACATGAACATTTACCAGATCAAAATCCTAGCTGAAGAGCTGAACAATAAATTAAAAAATAAAAGAGGATTCCTAATTTGATTTTCACTGAATTCATAACATTAGAATCGTAACATTGAAAAACTCGGATGGATTTTCATCATGAAGATAGAAAAACTAAGCAAAATTGCTAATGATTCCAAGGATCTGAGAATAAAACACGGCAAGACCACGTGCAAGGTTCGATCTACAACTTCAAGACCCAATTAATTCGTCAAAAACGTGGAAGGAGGAACATCGTGCAGGAATCGATTAAGATCAGATCTAAGTAAAAAACGATGGTAACATCAAATGCTTGCATTTGAATTTGTAAGTGTACCACGCGATCGAACGAAGGAGGAACTTTATCTGCGAAGTCGAAGTCATCGGCCATGGCTTCTGCCAAAACAAACGGGGATTCGGATGCAAAAGTTTGCGGCACGCCTTGAAGAAGAGCGTTCTAGAAACCAGCAACGGATTTATCTAACCAAGTCCAACCAAATCAATATGCGGTGCTTTTTTTTTAGTTGAAAAAGTAATAATATTACTGGTGCAAGTTGGGTAAATAATCACTTTTCCCAAAATGACAAATGCGTCTTAAAAGATAATTAAGGTTAAAGAAGTGAAAGTAAAAAAAAATTAAATAAGAAAAAATATAATAAATAATTAATTTTATATTTACTTTATTAACTTTAAATTAATAATAAAAACTAATAAATTAAATTGAGTCTAAAACAAAAAAAAGTATTTTATAAATTCGTAAATAACTTTTTTGTACTCCAATAAATAAAAATTCAAGTAAAAAAATGTTTATTGTAAATTATTATAATTAAATTAGATTCACGAATAATTTTTAGAAAAAAATTACAATTGCAATAATATTTTTAATTTGTAAAAAACACTCACCTCCTTTGAAATAATTTTTTTAAGGTTATGATTTTTTAAATGATCAGCCAATAAAAAATAATTGTGTATAATTTTAAAAAAATTAATTTAAAAATCAACAAACTTTTATTAAAATTTGTAATTTGATGTCATTGTATATACTAATAGACATTCATATTTTATTATAAAAAATTTATAAAAAAATTAATTAAATAAATAGTGTTTGATTACAGAGAAATAATGATTTTCTTATCGTTTTATAGTAAAGTTTCTTTTTTTTCTGTGTTGATAGCTTAAAAATTATATAACAGAAATAGACATTTATTAGTGAGATATAATTTTCCTAAAATTTTTTTGCAATCATTATAAATTTTTTCAAATTATAATAATTAGTCACAATTTATTTTTAACGTCTTGATACATTTGTCACACTTTTTACACTTTCGGAAACTAAATTTTGTATTTTTATCTTTAAGGGACACATTTATTAGCAGAGTGAGAAAACGAAAAATAAAAAAATATTATATAAAAAATATGCCCCTATGTTGATAATTAGAGATAGTTATATTAACAATCATGAAAAAATATACGGACAAAAGTTAACATTCGAATATATTTGTCGCACTTCTTATACTTTCGGGAACTAAATTTTCTAGAACTCATTTGTTAGCGCATTACACCTTTAAGGATAAAAGTAAGGGTTAAGAGTAAAAAGCATATGGATACTTATATTTTTATAAAAAAAATATATTTCTAAAGTAGGATATAATTATTATTTTTATGTTTAACCTTAATTTTTATTCTTTTTTTTTGGAAGTTTGATAAAAAAATTAATTTCACACAATTTCCTTATAATTTTTTTCTAAAAACATGCAAACTTTATTTTCCTTCCTTTGTTTCGCTGACATAACATGTTAATATAAGTATAAAAATTAAGGATAAAATTGGTCAATAATAAAAAATTTAGGATAAAATTTGCTTAAAAAATGAAAAAATTTAAAAGTAAAATTTGCTAAAAATAAAAAAGTTGAAAAAAATGCAATTATATTAACTTGACACATTAGCATAACCCCCAAAGATAAAATTTATGTTTTTTAAAAATTTAAAAATAAGATACATTAAATTAATTTGTTGAAAGGTAAAATTTATTAAAAAATAAAAATTAGAAATAAATAAGTGCAATTAAATCCATTTTTTTAATTTTTTTCCTCTCAATTTACCAGATAGTTACTGACAGTAAATATTACCTTTTGATAACGCCAAAATGTTAGTAACAGAGGCAGTTCAAATTTATAGCATGGTAATTTTGTATAATTAACATTATTTTTTGGATACAATTTTATAGCGTGGTTTTTGGCTTAAGAAAAATGTTAATGGCACACTTTTTTTACAATACTACTGACTACAATTTTTTTTATTAATTAAAATTTATTAAAAATTATAAAATTATGTGATTCACTCATTGACATTTGATGATAAATGAGTCTCTCATTATTTTTTGATACAACCATAGACACAAAAATCTAAACACGAATTGCACGTGACGAATATCCAAATAAAATCGAGGATTCATAATAAATAAATTTTAAAGTTGGAATAGACCAATTTATGTGTGAAGACGTGTTTCTAGAAATTGAAATTGAGTATTTTATATATTATCACACCCTCTTATATTTTCATGCCATGGAATTGAAACTCATTATATAATGTGTTTCAAATTTCAATTTTTACAAACATATAAATAAGTCTAAAATATAATATATGATGCTCCAATTTTCTATAATCCACAATTTTGATTCTTCTATTTTAAAATAGAAATATTTAATCTCCTAATTTTAAGAAAATAATAATTTTAGTTTAATATTTAATTTTTCATACATTTTATTTATTTATTTTCTACGTTTAATTAAAATTCTAATTGTAACCTATTCATTTACGATTTCATCAAAAAAATTGATTTATTGATTAAAATATATAAATAAATTGATAATTAAACTAAAATTATAAATTTTTAAAAACTGAGAAATTAGATTAATGATATATATGTCATCATTTATTTTAAATATTTCATTAATATTTTTATTTATTTTTATCTCTTTTCATGTCACATCATAAATCTTATTATATTTATATTTTTTATTTTTTTTTTTCTTGTTGAATAAGTTTTTGGGTGTTGATCAATTTTTTTGGGAGAAATTAACTTGATTTGATTTTTAAATATTCCTCACCTTGGAACAGACAAAAAATGATATTGATATCTATTTTGGGTATGCGATCATGGAAGATATTTCTAGCCCAGAAAACGACAGTGTTGCAGTACTTATAATATAGCTGGGTAAAATGGTGATGGTGATAATATAGCTGGGGTGACCAGTTGCTTCGTTATCTCTTCCGGTTTTTAGGCTGAGATGTTGGTGTAGAGTCACTCAATCAAGACCATTACCATTCGCTGAATTCAAAAAAGGTCATGGACTGTGCTGTGAGTCTGTAACTATGGCCCAGCATATGGGAACTCTTCGTCTTGGCCTAATTTAGAATCATTTACTAATGTTGATCAAGTTCAAGTCATTAATTCTTAAAATGGAGTACCCTCTGTTAAAAGATGCATTATGAATATGCAAAAGCTTAGTTAACGGTGGATAATGTTCACAGCTTGACAATTTTGTTCTAATGTTAGTGCTTCTGAGAAACAAGTGTCACAAATTTAAAG
Organism: Glycine soja; assembly: GCF_004193775.1. NCBI lineage: Eukaryota > Viridiplantae > Streptophyta > Magnoliopsida > Fabales > Fabaceae > Glycine > Glycine soja. The sequence goes on from NC_041020.1 coordinate 43,776,103, forward strand.
GTGCAGATGAGATACCTTAAATTTAGGTTTGACTATAGGTGCACTTTTTCTTATTTTAAACGACCTTAAATAAATTTCTTAATTCTCATCCCTCTTTCCGTGAGAAGCACCTTGGGGATAGGGATGGCAAATAAGAGGTTATAAGTTAATAAACTCCATACATGTTTGATAATATACAATCATTTATTTTTTTAAAAAGAAATTAGTTAACAAGTTATATTTTGGGTGATCTATTTTTCTTAATCGACTTTAAGAATTACAATGTTATATTTAATAATTGCTATTTTTTTTTAAATCTAATTCTTGACCAAAAGTTAAAGAATAATTTTTTAATACTGTGATCCAGTTAAAGACAAGATGTGAATCATCTCACATCAAATTCATTATTTAATAATCATTATACTAAATGATTGTGTTTTTAATGTTATTATATAATTATTAATGTTAAGAATGGTTTTTCAATGCAAGTATGACTGTATGAGTGTATTATATAATAAAGATACAAACATATTGATTAAAGTTATTATCAACACAAGTATTGTGTTTTTGTGTGTATTTTTTTAAATCGTGAAAATAGGAACTATAATACTCTATCCAAATTTTATCCATTTGGGTGACTAAAAAATTCGTGATAATTATTTAGACTAGAATAACCCATGAGAGTACGTCTAGTTTTACATACCGAGTGGTTGATGATTTATCATTGAGTAAATTATAATTATTTCTTATATTTTGTGAGAGAGTGTTACAATTTTGTACGAAGAGCCTCTGCACGAATAACAAAAAACCTAAATTGAACGACTGATCCTTTTTAAAAAAACAAATATTAATTGAAAAATGAAAAATAAAAAATGGAATTTAACAGAATACACATTCTTATGCTTTTGACAAAGACAACTTCGTAACTTTCAGCATTTTCCTTTATGAAATTGCACAAACTTTTTTTGCTTTTGTTTACTTCAACGCTTACTCGTCTTAATTTTTGAAAAATATATAAAAACTAGAATAAATGTAAAAAATAAAAAGAATTTTTATAATTTCATCAAACCTCGACAAATTTGATGTAATTTATTCTTTATTATTATTGATGTGTAAGAAATATCAAGTGTTAATTTTCTTATTCATAATTTGTTTCTACTCTTCTTTCCAAACGCAGTGTGTGGACAAGCTAATATAGATAGGACAGGATAGGCATTGTTCCATTCATGTTATAAGAACAAAGAAGCCAGACATGACACGAATAACGATTTCCCCGGTCATATGTGCGAACAAAAAACAATGGAACAGTCTGATAGGGCTGTCGATTGCTTGTGCATTGCTGAAACCCCACTTGTGAGGCAACAGACATCACAGTAGGGTCCCCTCCTTTAAGTTGTGTATTCATCTTCTTGCTGCCTTATCTACCTAACTTTGTATTCCTCACGACAACAAAACTCATTAACTCCACATTTGGTTCTAATAAGAACCTTCCTAACTCTTCCCTTTTATTGCCTACGAGACAAAAAGGAAACGGCAGAATTCAGAAATCACATTTGCATTGCACCACCTTGCTACCTCTCTCATTATGCTTGCTTTTATTAACATACAGTCATTAAGCCATGACATATACTATATCTCGTGGCGGGCTGGTCACATTTTATGAACTATTGTCAACAAAGTTTGGTCTGGTTGATAAGAAACGAATTCATATATGAAAAGGATGTGAAAACTTTATTGGTAGATAATCTATAAGTACATCTGGAAGTGTTCATTAAGCCTTGGGGACTGGGGACTGCCATGACTCTGGTGAACCCTCAGAATCCAATTCACCAAAACTTTATGGAATCAAAAAAACATTATGAACTATTACTATTACTATAGCTTTTTGCTTAAGTTTGTGAATTGTGACTATTTTTTAGTATTGACCATAACTCATTCTTGGTGGATTTCTGAGGCCACTGTTTTAGCCCAGAACCGAAGATGTTTCTTCATGTTGGCAGATGAACAACGTTTGGGAATTTTCAAATTCAGTAGCGGTGAATCGGGTCTCTTTATAGGCCATGCCTCCGATAAATATGGTCTCATGATGCCTCTCTTTTGTTCCTCTGCTTCGATATGATTTCCTTCAACCGTTTCTGTGGCGTCCATCACACCAAGTCTTTGCAAGCCTGGTATAACGCTCATCATTCTTGGACTAAGACATTCTTTCTTGAACGTGAAACCAAGATCCATAAAACCCTTCACTTCGTCAAGTTCTAGCTCCCCAAGTGTTCTGCAACTTATGGACTTCTGTAGTTTCCTTGCACAAGTAGTAGCTGGTTTCCTCAATTTTCTGTGACGGTTTTGAGTTGATGGTGAGGATGAATGTGAACGAGTTCTGTTATCCAAAAGGTTCATTCTAGTCAACCCGTCCTTCCTTTCCTCTTCATTGTTGATTGAACCATCCTTTGTGGCAGTAAAAATAACAAACAAAAAAGAAGAAAGAATGGCCATGACATAAAATTTAACACATAATAGAATAGATAGAATGTTGATGGGAGGAATAAAAATAACTGCTTTTGAATTATACCTGAAGAGGCACTGACATTGATTCTGATGAGAGTTGTTGCTCTGAAGAGGGTGATTCATCCGTTGAAGTTTCTTCATCTGGTGGAGGTGGTGAAGAAAGAATGGATGATGAGCAAGACACGGATTCTGATGTAGGAACAGGTTTTTTTTCATCTGGTGGAGATGGTAATGAAATAACTGATGCTGTTGGTTCTGAGAAAAGAATAGCTTGGTGAAACCAAAGCCTATCCATTTCTTCTATAATGCATAGAAAGTTTTTGTTTGCCATTGCTTGCGTACTTTGTGTGTGTGTGTGAGAGAGAGAGAGAGAGATTTTCGTAACACTTGGTGGCAGAAGGGAGTAGTAGTGGCCTGTCGGCAGGTGTGGTGGTGGTGAAAAGAAAGAGAAGTAGCTAGAGAAGCGAGTGAAGGCAAATGAACGTGGAGAAGTGTGCGGGACAACCTTAGACAACTAAGGATATGTGGTCACACCATGGACATGGGACATGGATTCTAAACTCCACATCTTCAATGCTCATAAAATGACTCTTCTGTCCATGCTTCAAAAGGAGAATACGATGCTCTATACATGCATGTCAAATCATATGCTAGAACAAGTTAGATCTAACCAAGTTGAGTGGGTTCATGATTCATCATCACTAGCAAGCAATAAGAGACCAACTCAAAGCCAAAGGACCCCAAATAAATTGTTTCTTGTCAGTAAATCCAAAAGTTTCTTAAAATTTGTAAAAAAAAGAGCAAATACATGAAGGTAATTGATCCAAATATGGATTCGGGCATCTTAACATTACAGTTGTCACACCAACAAAATCCGATTTGCAAGCTGGTTAAGTTCAATAGAATCAGGATGGGGTATACCGACATGGAAAAAGTACTACTAATTTTGCATGATTGGCTTCACCCCAGAGACACCACTTATGGGGTTAAGACCTTAGTCAAGTAATAGTGACAAGAAAGAAAATTGTTTTTATTACCACTTGCAGTCTTCTCATTCTGGATGTGCTCAGGTGACTGCTTATTGATCTTTGGAAGCTATTAAGAAAATTCATCCTTGCATATGATGACTCCCTGTCCTCACCAAATACGACAAGTAAATGAACTTTACAAGAGGATTTTCTTGTTTATATGCTTTTAAAATCCCCTTCAACAAAATAAATAAATAAACAAAAGAAAAACGTTTAAGGGAATAAGGTGTGGTTATTCCTTAATTTTTAATTAGAGTTATGGTTTTGAACTGAAATAATATACCAAGTTTTCTATCTTGTAAGTGTCACATAGTTGATAATATACATTTGAGTTTATAAAGAAGGATTTAAGTTCAATTTTTGTATATCTTTAAAGAAATGTAATAAATTTAAGTGTGATTAAGTTTCATAAAAAAATAATCTCACAATTAGTCTAAAAAAATCAAAATTTATAAAAATATCTTAAAATTCAATTGAGTAGAAAAAAAAAACCTAATTATAGTACTACAAAGAAATAATATTGTTGTATTCACATCAGATTTTACTATATTATATTAGAAGTACAAACTAATGCATGGATGCAAGAGATTCAAACATTAACGCAATTTACACTACTAAAATCGGAAGTTATTAATATGTACCCAAAATGAATATGACGTCCAATAGAATCAATACTATTTAAAGTTCTAATTCATTATGTACCCCTCAGATTTGGCAATACTAATTAAACAACACATGGTGGATCACTTGATGAGCTCGCCTTTGTTTTCTCCATATGCTCCAATTCTTCTACAATTTCTCCTTCATCAGAGGAACGAATGCTTTCACAAAGTGTGGAAGAAAAATCAGGGGCACTCTTATTTTCTTGGCTCCATTCTGAGGACATATTTGTGTGCCTAAAACTAAAAGACTTGAGTTGTTCTCGGTTCCTCCTTCTCTCCCTAACCTCAAGATGCCACTGCTTCAGCATTTTAGCCAATGCTTTGCTCTTCACTTCTGAACCCATCTGTAACAATCCAATGTAAAGACACTCCCACATGAGATAGAAAGTGCTAAGTGTCTGTTTGATTTCTCAATGCAAAGTATCAAAATTGATTTTGCTTTCTATCGAACATGATTTCAGTAAGGATACAAATGTATAGTTATTGTTAGGTAAAATTAGTTGTCTCCAAATCGTGGTATGTGTAGAAGTAATAAAAAGTGACTTTTGCATTAAATTGAAAAATCTACACTAAGTTTTACCATAAACTTGCTTTTAGGATAAAGGTATATAAATCAATTTTAATCATAATTTATTTTATAAAATTAATTTCATCCAAGATCAATTTTATAAATACTCACCCGAACACAGTCACACACTAATACATCAATGTCTAAATAGAGTTTACCTGTGCCACTAGTGCATAGAGGGGGAGAGTAACATAGCTGCATAGGACTTGAACGGCTACCCTGATGAAATAGTAAATCAGAATGTCACCGAGGATTAAGAAAATTCACCCCAGGAAAATCAACATGCCAAAAAAAATTATAATAAATTGTAGGCTGTCATTACGCTATCACCACCCTTATGATTGTAAATGTTCTGTGTTCGTGGTAGCAAGAATTTATTCCAAACTGTGTCTGGCAATTAAGAAAACAATATAGAAATAAAGAGAACGGTGTTAAGGTAATAATAGATTGGATCAATATTTCTGATGTTATTTTTCTTTTTTAAAGAAGCAAGTAGAAAGGCAACTTACTGATACCCATATAAAGAAGGCAAGCTCGAATGCATTCTGTCAGGATCAAATTAGTTTAATAAGTGATTAATTATGTCATCATGGATATCACAAACATGCTTCGTGTCAAATATTCATGAACATACATAGAAGAAGGTTTACCACGAATAAAGTGTAATGTAGGAGTGTTAACACAAATCCTGGATGGCCAAACCAGAAGAATTTGTCACTTGGACAAACAAGTGGGGTCCCCTTGGTCACATTATTGACATCTTTCATTTTAAGAGCCATTTGGTCGACAATGACTTCAAGTTTAGCTCCCACAACCAGAACCAGCTGTAAATAAAATGCAGGGAAAGCTGAATTAGAAGCCATGCAGATATTCATTTTTATTTAGACAAACAAAAGAAACTGCAACGTGCTTATTACTCACCAAGAGGGGAACATAGGATAACCAGAGATACACATGCCAGCCTAATGTAGTTCACACAGAGAAAAATAACTAGTGACTTAGACATAGATAAAAATTTTTAAAGAATAGAAATGAAAGAGGGAAACATTCTAACCATGTACGTCCACCAGCAAAAAAATAACAACAGTGAACCACATCACAGGGCTGCCACAGAACACACATAACATGCGATTAGATGAACACAACACAACTAAGATCATTGATCACTATGATTGGGCGAATTGACTGAAGTATCTTAATTGATAAAACACATAATTGAGTAGGCAAGTGACAACCTAATGCTCACTATGATTCTGAAATCTTCCTCAAGTGACTGTTCAATGTAATTTTGGAAATCGAAGTCGTTGTTCCTAGCTGAAAAGTGAGCCTGAGTGGTGCATGGAACATCTTAATGAAAGGTTTAACTATGATAATAATAATAACAATAATAATCATAGAGTTTGAGATTTGTTGGCTAATGAAATAGGATGATGTGTGTTATGTGTACTCAACTGATATGAAACCATGCCTCAAGGTGAGATAATCAACTTTTTCTACTGAATGGTAGAACTGTCTGAAAAAACATTTCTGTCCAAATTTCACAAATTCATGAAATACGTTAGCCATAAAAAAAAAAAACTCTACTCCGTATCCCTGATTTTATCAATTATTCATTTTAAACCAAATCAATCAAGTTAGTCATTTCCTCGTTAATTACATTTTAAGTATCGCTGATATAATTAATAGGAGAAATATAGAAATGTTGCAAATGTATCAAATCAGAAGTTAGGAAAAAGGCTTACAATCCAAACATATAATGGTGATGGCGTACGAGTAGATATGTGCCGTCTTCCAAATGTTGTTTGCCTTGTATATCTGAATCTATTAGGGTCTGATTGTCAACCATGAACGTTAAAAGGGTCAATTTGCCAACAAAAAGCGTCATAGCACATTGTCTATTCTATTATGCAAATGAAATAGTTGGCATCATCCGAAAGGAAATGGAATCATGGACATACATTCACAATATGAACAAAATAATAGAAACAAATTACAATATGGTAGACGTAACTGAAAGTTGATTTTAAGAATGCTAGCAGAACTTAATAATTCTTTGATTAATGGGTGAAATCTCAAGTCAACTTTTTAAAACAAAGTTTATTCTTTATTAGTGAAATCAATGAGAAAAAAGGTATTAAAAATAAGCGTTGATAAGAATTTTTATGACTAGTTAATATTCAATTATTCTGTTGGGATGATTATCCAGATGCAGAGCAATCAGCATCGCTATCATCACTAATTCAACGTCAAGTTGTGGGAATTCTGGAAAAAGAGCGTCTTAATGAGTCAGAGCCATTCAAATCTTTGGTCCATAGGTGGACAATTTCAGAAGTAGTTTTAGCGCATCTATTACGGCATTTGGAGTTTTTTTTGTTTTTGTTTTTATTACACTTGGAGACAAAATTATAAAAGAATTTAACCAAAAAACACAACATAAAAGAAAAAGAAAAAAGAATACATTCAACAGCATACATTTGTTGTTTGTAAGCAATGAAAATCAAAATATGGAATTGTACGTAGTAAAGACAAAGTGAGCGAAGTTAGAGCCTTTCATTCATAATTATTAAAATGGGGACCCCTTTATATATTTGATTAATTATAAATTTCTTAATTAATAAATAAATATATTTTTATATTTATATATTAGATATATAATTTTAATATATCATTTTAATTAAATTTTGATTAAGTTATTACCGCATTACTACAATTTTAAGTGAATATGTATATACTCATCTTTTGACAGAATCTTTAATATTATAACTTTATACTAAAAATTAAATAGCTAAAAAATTAATAATAATTTGTATGTCAATAATAATTTTTTCAGGCAATAATATAGTATTTTGATGTTCATGAGAATTAAACCGTTTCCAAAGAATGCACCGCTCAAGCAAAAAAATGTTTTTTTTTTCTGTTTTTATAAAAATCAATAATTCTTTATCTTTCCAATCAATACTGGCAAGTGCGTGTTTTATTTTAGGTTGGGTTATTCAAAATCACGTTGAAAAACTAATTAATTTGATTGGCTCATGATCAGGCATAGCACCCCCAAAGTAAAATGTTAAGTATCTTTCGAAATTCAGAACTAGTATGATCATAAAAAAAATTAACTAAGGAGCTAGATCAAGGCTGCTGATACCAAATATAGAATACTAAAAGTTGGGGGCGTTAGCTTCTATGGATTTTTTAAGTTCATATATGCACACAAAAATAAGTATTTAGTTCTTCTTATTTGTAAGAAGGAGACAAATATTAAAAAATTTATAAAAACTTATTTCATCAATTAATTGAGGTAAATCTCTTTAGTAAAACAAGTACTTGGTTTAAGTCTATGAATATAATTATTTTAAAACTTATATTAATGATTTTCATAATAAAGCTTATCAAAATAAGTCATAAACTCTCATGTAATATGATCTTATGAAATAAATATTTAATTAGGTTATTTATTCAAAAGCAACTTTACCGTTGGCAATTTCATATTCAACTGTTTGGGTCTCTTCATCCCATGCTTTCCAGTGCCTCATCTGCACGAGCGATTCAAATGATATTGGAAAGTCATAGATGAATTAATTGGCAGATACAAAAAATATGGATATTTATGAATTACAGTTTGATTTTATGTGAATATTTTTATCAACAAACTATCCCATAAGCTTAAGTTTAAGTAAGAACACAAATAATTTTATAACTAACACGCATTAAGTTTTATTTAAAAGAACGGATAAACAATAATCAATCTCTAAATTACATTATCGTTGAGTGAAAACAACATACATAATTTATATCTTATTAATAAATGTCCAACACAACATTTAATTTAAATATACATGCAAAAACTATTTATTATATTTATATAAATGACCAGAAAGTGTAGTTTAGAGATGCTCACGACTCAACTCAGGTAGTTTTGACGAGTTCGAGTTTAAAAATTAGATTCAATGCATTTTTTAGAATAATTTTGGGTTAGTTTTTAGTCATCCCAAGTCCGAACACAGTCCAAAATTTAACATTCTTTTAAAAAAGTATATTTTTTTAAAATAATTATATATTAACAATACAATTTTTTTCCTTAATAAATAATATTTTATATACCATGTTATTAAATTTAACTTGACAAGCGGAAAACATACATTATTGATATCGTGCGTGCCTATTCATTACATTTTATTTTTTGGAATTGGATTTGCTGCATAGTGTACAGGTAATTGGTGTAGTTTTTTTTTTTTTTTTAAATTCTTTTTATATCAATTTAACTAATGTTTGAGGTTGAAATAAAATAGTGGACCAATTTTCAACAGCAGTTAAAGGATTAAGAAGTCTTAAAAGAAGTGAAGATGAAGTAGGGATATATATATCCCGTTTATTATTGTTAAAGATATGAATTTAACTTGAAATATATATTATAAAATATCTTAATTAATTACGTATATTAATCTGGAGGATATATTTAACTTAAATCGATGTTGTTTAATTAAAATAATATCAACTTGGAGACAAGTGTTTGATTTTTTTTGAGTTTTCATATGTACCCATGACTTAGAACAATTATCTAATTATTTCACCTGCCAAATACTATTACGTAAGACATTTTATGCCTACAGATATCTCCAAGTATGCATCTTTTACACACTCTGACTTTGTGATTGCAGGGCTTGCTTCTCACCGAAACTCCTTTTGCTGAAGCATCCACCATGTTTCACACACACACATATATGATTTAACTAGACAAATGTTAATATATGTAGATGATATTTACAACATATTAACCTAGTTTTATTCTAAATATTTCGAGTGTTAATCGAATTGAATACGAGTTCAAATAATTCAAATTAATGACTTTAACAAAATTCTTAGTTAGATTGAGACAAAAATAAACTCATTCTAACCCATTCCAGTCACCCCTAATCTCGGCAAATATTAGTTACTATATGTTAAGACTTAAGAAGTAAAAACCTCCAGAAAGCACACAAGAAACTAAGAACTCAGAACTCAGGCACTACGTGTCCGTGATTCTTACCTTTGCCCTTGCCAGAGACACGGTGAGAAAACTGTACACAATTTGCATGAGAGCTAGAACAAAAATGAACATATGAAGTTGATGGATTCCATGCTTTGATACTAAAGCAACTTTACTAGCCTGCATGCAAATCAAGTTCACTTTGATCAAGAGACAAATTAAAAACTCGGTTCGACTCACAGTATATATTACCTCTATATGCATTTCTTACTTTAGGATTTAAATGATTAATTAATTGATCACGTAGAGATGTAATTATATATATATATACATACATTTTTGGCACTGCAAGAATCCAAAATTGCAGTATCATTGGAAGTTAGTTTACGACATGGAAGCATCGTATCTGCAGCCCTCACTGGTATGCAGATTTCTATTATAGCGTCTTGAGTTACTGTCAACAAAAGCGACATGAATCCTAAGATCATCAACTCTGCAGCAAACAACGACAAAGGGAAACCTTATCCAAATATCAAAACATTATATAGTTATACCTATTAAGACAAATAAATGATAAATCATTATTAAATAACCCCCCTATATTAACCTGATTTAAGCCTCTCTATTGCTTCAACCAAATCGCTCCTCCGATTTTTCCTCAACCACTACATCCATACATAGATAGACATAACTATATAATCAGATTATGTATACATATAAGTAACAAAGCAAAGGTAATTAGTATAAGGAACATTATATATAAGGTTCTGACTTGGATTATAAGATGAATGAGATGCTCCAAGATGATTGAGATGGAAATAAGAATGAAAGAAACAAGGGCAATTGCCCATGTTGGAGTGTGTTGTAGAGAATAACCGGATGCGTACCCTGCTGCCATGTCCACCTAGTTCTAGTTTTTTTTGTTTCGTACAGTTGAAACTATATATAAAATTATTCAAGGTACCATGATTCTGTCTCTCTCATATATATCACTCTCCTTTGTTTTCAAAGCTGGACAAATTTTCCATCTACCCACATGCTACTTAATATGCGCCACTCAAGTCTTTTCATGAATAATATTGTCTATCTAAAATCATTAAGTGATGTGTATACGTGACTTTTTGCCTCTTTTTTTTTCTTCAATTCCTGTCAGTTTTGTCATTCATGAGAATTCGCCCATGGAAACACCTTAACACGGTTCAGTTCCAGACTCCTGCCAACTGAGGAAACTAATTGAAAGGAACTTTCTGCTTGTAAAAGACACAAATTGTCAAGAATAAATCTTTCAAGTCCAATTCGACGCGAAAGCTATAATAATTACCAAGAGCAACCCAAAGGCAAAACCAGTATTTTAAAACTAGTTCTATTATTTAAATACCATATTGTTGATACTGCACTTATATTTATATAGTAGACATTTGTTTTCATTTTCCTTATTTTTTCATCCATACAAATCTCAAAAAAAAATCTCAAAAATCCCTCTTTTATTGAAAGAAGATTTTTCCTTATAAAACAACTAAATTTAATTGCACTTTCGCTCTCCAGCTATAGCAATAGTACAATTTTGGTTTCCTAGTTTCAATTAGGAAAATTGAATCTCCCAACTATCCTCCTAATTACATCAAATTATTTCATCAATAATTTATATTTAATAAATTTTACTATAAGTTACTCACATATGACCTTAATTAATTTAAGGTTATGTTGATATGATTACTTATATGTATTTCGCTATAAAATTATATAATGATATTATACTGAATCATTGGTTGGATTTGTTGATGTGACAAATAAAATTTAAAAAGATAATATTTTAGATTTATAATTAAATCTTTTTTGTAATGACTTGTTGAATATTTATTAGATTTTAAATGAAGATAGTGTTTTAGATTCATAATCAAATTCTTTTGGTAATGACTTGTTAAATATTTATCAGATTTTACCATGAAGACATCACTTGTGTTTGGTTGGCACATGCTGACATGGTCGATTGAGCATGTTGAAGTAATGAGCAAAAATAAAGAAGACATTCACAAAGTGGTGAAGGCGGGATTCAAACCACCACCCAGACACTCAAATTCTTTTCATTAATTGAACCACTAAACCTTGCCGACATCAACACGATATCATGCTGACTTATGTGTTTTGTTAAAGCATATGATGATGAGGTATTAATATATTGACATAGTAGTCTAATAAAAAATAAAAAGAAATTTACAAAGTGGCAGAGGTGGGATTTAAACCTCCTCTAGAAACTAGAACAATCGTTTCTTAGTAATATGAAAGATACATTGTACATCATTACATGTGTGCACTTATAACTCCTCACGTAAACTCCGAGTGCTACAAACAGTTCTGTTATAAGAAATTAGAATGCTCAAACTGGTATATCCATCTAATACTTAGCGTTAGCATTCTGATTTCTATAATAATAATACATAGATGATAGATGTGCTAAATCAAGTAGAAAAATCTTTATTCAGCTTCTGCCTTTCAAGTATTTAATTTCCCATTTCCCATAATCCTGGCGCAGAAATTAAAAAATAAAAGAAAGTTACTTGATCAACACTTTGTAACAGAAGACCAAAAATTGAAAAAACAAAAAAGTTATGTGCTTTTATAAAAATGGAGGACAAACACTAACATATAATCCAATTGTGCTGATAATCACATCTACCTACAATATTCAATCTTGCAAAACTGATCGAAGATTTTACCAGTCTTTGTTCTAGGCAATAGGAAATAAATGAGCATGAACATAACATCTAACTACAATATACAACTGAGCATCAAGACAGGCAAATCAGGAGGAGTAGATTGACTACAATATCAATCATAATGAATTCCCATTCCGAAAGGAATCGTGAGAGACACAGTCATAAACGGCATTAAGGCTCAGCCCATTGCATCCGTTTCGATCAAACTCGGTGGCCAACACATTTAATTATTGAGATTTGAGAAGGTAAAAATTCTGCATTGATCTCTAAGGAATCATAAATATCAGCCGTGGTAATCCTTAAAATTAATGCATCTAAATATGACTAACATTTATAATTTCTTAGTTACCTCGATAAATTTGAAGGTGTACTTTAATTAATAGCTCTATGTTCTAAAAATATTTTATTCCCTTGGCTACTTTGTTGCAAAGATCCTTTTAGATTAGGAAGGGGGCGTTTATTGTCACTCTCATGTGTCTGCTACTCTTATATAATAAACTTTTATTTAAATATCATCATTACTAATTTCATTAATACAAAAGAAAAGGAATGTTTTAAATAAAACTAGTAAAATAGGAGTGAAAATAGATATTCTGAAGTGACAACACACATATTCAAGAGGAAAGCATGGTTGCAGACTTTTTGATCTGTCGTGCTCTCATGGTGATTGGTCATGCATTCCTAAATCAACCTCCCTTGTGGAAACCTCATATTGAGAGATGGCCTGTCATGCTTAGATGCTATACGCGTTTTTATTTTTTGTGTGTAACAATAATATCTCTCAATTATCTGAATCAATTTTTTTAGACATAGATATCGTTAAAATAGATTTTGTAGCTGCCAATAAAGTATCAATCAAATATCTGACATGTTTAAAGACCTCATTTATCTATTTATCTATAAACTATGTTAGACTTTATTGATGGTAAACACATTTTTAGTCACCCTTCCTGAATTTAGGGTCTATTTTGAATAATCTTAAATTCTCTTAAACATTTGCTTAAGACATTATTTTTTATACCACATTAGTGTAAATAATTTTAAACTATCAATTAATTAAATGTTATTTTAAGTATACTTTTTAAAATAATTATTATAAAAATTAATTATTTTTAATAATATAACAATTCAAGATTAATATTTTTAGTGTATAAGGACGATACTGATGTTTGAATTTTAGGCATGCAAACTACTCTTCCTCCCATTCCCCCCACTGGGTCGATTCTTTTTTACACTGAGTGTATTTCAATTAAACTTATTTTCTTATTGATCCTCCAAATCTCTTATTAAATACAAATTATATTAACATTTTGGTTTGGTTTAATTATCCTTTTGGTCTCTTAAATATTTTATAATTATGCGATTTTAATATCTTGGATTCCAATTTTATCAATTAAGATCTCAGATATTACAAATATATGATTTTAGTCCGTGGATATCACAAATTCCGAAAGACACTTTGTATGCCATTGGCCCGTAACTTGATTACAGGTCTCTTAATCACAAAAAGAAAACTATATTTCAGGTCATAAGACATGAAAATAGTCTCTAATGTCATGTTCCTACTCTTAAAATGGAATGAGAGATAGAGCTATTAAAAGGCAAAATATAATAAAGGATCTAGCTGAAAAAGGAGATCGGTGTTGATGCTGAAGAAGAAAACCATTTGAAATAGCAGTAGCAGATGAAGGATAGAGGCCTACAAGAAAAATGTGATGCATTCAAATAAAAAACACGATCAAGTCTGAAATTGAGAACCTAACAACAAAGATAAAAAAAACTTTTAAGATCTTTCACACACAAAACAAATGCGGTAAAGTCCACAATAGTATTAGAAATTAACTTTAAAATAAACTAAATAAATAATTTATCTAAAATGGAGAAGCTAAAACCAAGTACGACAATGTAAAGGACAATAAACAAAAAAGTAATGCATTCACATAATCCATGAACAATTCTAACCTATGAGCTTATAAGACATGATAAGACGATTTGGACTATGAAAAATTTCTGGGATCAAAATGCAATTCCAATTTCTAAAACAAAAAATAAAACGCAAAACAAATAAGACCAAAATATTAATAATTATCTAAACAAAAAAAAAAAAAGAGAGAAAACAAGCATTGAACACTAGGTATAAAAAAGGTTTAAATACAATTTTGATATTTTTATTTTATCAAATCCTTGATTTTGAATCATTCTATTTTAAAATAGAGATATTTGTTTCATATTTTAAAAAATACAACATTTTGGTTCAATCCTCAATTTTATTTAAATTTATTTCTTTTATTTTAGTTAATTAAATTATTTTTTGATGGTACCTTCAATAAATATGTTAGATCTAGAGTTCAATTTGATCAAAATAAAATTTAGACAAAATTGAGGATTGAATTGAAATAATGAATATTTTTAAAAAAATGAACAAATATCTTTATTTTAAAATAAATAGACCAAAATTATAAATAGAATAAAATAAAGAAATCAAAATTATATTTAATACAGAAAACTAACATTAATAATCTTTGATCACTTGGACTTACTCTCTTTTGCACATGAATGAGACAACAAGATGGATTCAGCAGATGATTGAGAACGAGAAACACAGGATCAGAAAATTCCTTGGATATTCTCCTTACAACATCTGGAACTTTTCTATCACATTCAAAGCCTTGTATTTAGAGATCAAACGATCAAGTATGGTATAACAATACTTTATAAACTTATCCATCAATCATTAATCAAGAATAACTCCAAAAGGTAACCTAACACTATTTTTTGAACAACAAAACGTTTTATACAATGTCAGAGAATATCAAGTATAAGAGCACGTTGCTCTATCAAACAATAAAATACGAAGTATGAGAGCACTTTGCTCTATCAGACAACAAAACAATGGATTATCAAGTATCAGGACACAACGTTCTTTCTATTAGAGAACCAAAAAAAAAAAAAAAGGAATGTCCTAGAATATAAGAGCAGAGTCACACCTGTAACATCCTATTCAAGATGGGTAAATAAATAGCAGAGGGCATTCATTCTTATTCTGCATCTTATACCGGAGGCAGTAGAGATGAGAAGACTCCAAAACATGCCTAGTCTGCACTCTCATTCATAAATCTAAAAGTGCTTCCAAAGCAAGTTCAGGATCCTCAATTCTCATTAGTTGCTCTGCTACTACAACAGGGGTGACTTCTAATTTCTCCAATAGCCCATCAATTTGTTCAAAGAGTGGATGATCTCCTTCGATGTCCAAATAATCGGAAAGCCTTGTCTTTGAGGATGGACATGTCCATATGACTAGGACGCAGCAACGCTGGGTCAATTCTTTCTCTGTGGTTCTTAGTTAAGAACTTCAGATTATAATCCGTTCCTCTCCACAACTTGACCACAAGCCATCCATGTAGTTAAGTAGACCTGACAGATTCACTCTTAACCTATGCAATGATTTTCAGGAACCACAGTAACAAGTTATTACTCCACTTTCAAGAAGAGACTGTCTAAATAAATAAAGGGTATAAAAAGAAGTTTATAAATAATAAAGAAAATAAAAAATATTAATTATATTTCTAAAATTCGCATCATTAGTTTATTTGAATTTTTTATATGACACCTCATATCTTAATTAAGGAATTTAAATATCAAACCGCTTATGTCAGTATAGTCTTTATACTTAAATTAAAATTACTTATTTTAATCTCTCCGCATGTATTATTTAACTCATCTTAATTACTAATTTTAAAATAAGTCACACATATCTATATTACATATAGTCCTATCATAAAAAGTAATGTGAATTACAAAATCATTAGATAATCAAATTTGACTTTTTTTTAATTCAAACCTGAGCAATTTATGATAAATTTTATATTTTTATTTTATATTTTGATTTTAGTTTAATGTTTTATTAAAAGACCATCTAATCCCTCCCCATCAGCCACATCTCCCGCTCCGTCTCCATCGTCGGCGAGTACTCCTACCTCCGCTACTCCCACGGCACCCACTTCACGCGCCTCTCCATGCAGGAGGTCATGGCCACCGCCGTCCAGGCTAAGCCCTTCCCCGTCGACCACCGCAACGAGATCTACCTAATCCTCACCGCCGAGGACGTCACCATGGAAGACTTTGCCGCGCCGTCTCCGGCTTCCACTACTTCACCTTCCCCTCGAAGGCGGGCTACACGCTCCCTTACTCGTGGATGGGAAACTCCGGAAAACAGTGACCCGAGGTTTGCGCTTATCCCTTCGCCGTCCCCGGCCACATGAGCGGCGGCGGCCCGACCACCTCACGCCGTCGAACGGTGACGTCGGAGTGGACGACATGGTAAGTGTGATCGGGAACCAGATGGCGGAGCTCTCGCAAACCTGCTCGTGAATGCGTGGTACGCCCACCGAGTCGGAGATTTATGCTAGGGGTTGTACGGAACGGGTGGTGGTGGCGGTTATATTGGATCTTAACGGTAGGAATGGACGGAAGTTTCTGGTGCAGTGAAGGAACTGCCAGCAGCACTATGCATTTTTACTAATATACGGTGGTGTACGTTTTTTACGGATTTACGGTGGAATTCGGTCATTTTTCGTGCCAGAGAAAAAAAAAAGTTTGTATTAAAAAAAATCAAAATATACGAATTGACAAACTGTATTATTTATAGATATTAATTAAGATAACTAGTTTTATAGATTATAGTCTATGTTAGACAAAATTAATGAAAAAGCTAGTTAATAGTTGAAAAGTTGAAAATTAAAAACTAACTTATTAAATTATAAGTATTAAGTAAAAATAAGTTATTAAAATAGCTAAAAATTATAAAATGATAAAAAAAAAATTCATGATTTATTTAAAAAAGATAATTAGAAAATTAAATATATATATATATATATATATATATATATATATATATATATATATAAAGTTAGAAGTTAAAAGATAAGGTTTTAAAAATTATTACTTCTAGTAGTACTTCAAAAAATATTGGAAGCTATTGAAAAATGACTAAAAAATTTTATATAGAATTTTTTAAAATATTAATTTTTAATTTTTTATATTTTTTTTTATTCTCAATATATTTATTCATTTTTCTAGTTATTATTTTTAAATAAATTATAATTTTATTTTTATTGTCATTTACACTTTTTAATTACTTTAATATCAAATACTTATAATTTAATAAATTAATTTTTTAATTCTAATTTTTAATTAACTTTTGAACAAATTTTGTTAAACATAACCTTTAGCATCAACATTTAAAGTTGAACATCACCTCCTGAGTCTTTCATATTTGACTAAGTCAACCCAATGTACGATACAGAACTCGCATGAAAAATGTAGAACAACTTCTCTGGAACAAAAATTCAACTAATGGTACGAGATGAGTTTTTCACACACTTTATTTAGGATTTAGATTTACACCCCATTTTACATCCATGTAAATGAACTGTATTTTAATGTTATCACAAGACATGATTCAAAGAAGAAAAAAGATGGATGTAAATGGAGTGGAAGAAAAATACTCTTAAAATATCAAGAATAATACAAGTTCCCACTAATATATTTAAATCTATTTATATCTTTTCTCACATTGCTTCTCTGTTATTTAATTGCTTAATAAGAAGAAAAAAAAATCATTTTCACAAATAATTATAAAACTATCACATTGTTTTTATCTTGTCTACTTTTAAAGATTTCTATAGAAAATTCAAAAAATAACATTTTTAAAGGGAAAGGACCAAAAAAAAGTTTAACATTTTTATAATTGTTTATAAAAAAAATAACTAAACGTTTTCTCGTATCAAGCTAGAGTAAATCAAATCCATTATAAAAAAACCACATAATTTCAAGGCTTCGAGTAATTGAGATCGAAGCCGAAAACAAATACATTGATATAGAGTAGCATTCCTGTTATAACATTTCCAAAAACAGGTTCGTTTCCTCATTTTTTAGGGATGTCCAAATATATACACAAAATGGGATTAATTTATATTACAGAAGTTATTTATCCTTCGTATCCTCAGGCAAAGCAGATACTTTGCAGATAGGACATAATTTCTTCATAGATAGCCACTTTTTAATGCAGCTCACATGGTAGTCATGTCCACAAGTTTGAAGTGTTCCAACATCGTCCATATTCTTGTACTCTTCCTGTAATCTCAATAAAAACTCGTAAGCACCCGATTAATGCTATCCAAAGACATCTATCTAAAATATTTATTACGAATGGAAGAATAAAAACATACCAGACATATTACGCAGTTTCCTTCGTCTTCACTTTGCTCAGATGAACAATATATTGTTTCCGTCAAACATTTGGAAAGCAAATCCTCAGAGACTCCTGTGTTCACATAGCCAATCCTCTCACCAAGTGCAAGTAGTTCCTGGTCAAACCAGTCATCAAAATAATTAAAAAATCTTAGTACATAATAATGATAATATTAATTGCAACACTAGAAACAGTGGTAAATTAATAATCACCTCATAACTCATGTTATCTACATCCATCCTCATGTCTCGGTGCTGATCAAGCATATTCCTGGAACCATACACTGATGCACGCTCAACAACCATGAAACCCTGAAAGCCAACAAAAAATGCAAGAAAAAATTAAATGAGTCAGCCAGTGGTAGTAATACCAGAAAGAACAATTTTGCTGTTCTCAATGAACAATGCAACTGGTTCAAAAGAATATTGGAAGTAATTTGCTTAGATTTTGCAAATAAACAAAGCATCCCTATTTAAGGTTAACTATGGTTTACAATCAAAAAAAGGAAAAAAGGTGTTCCAAATTCCAGATGTTACACAGATATATCCTTCCATTAAGACTGACACAAAAATAGAGTTCCTTGAGATACTGGCAAAAGATACCTCAGAGGAAAATCGATCATGGAGACCACTCTCCTCAGTCAATGATCGATATCTTTCACTAGAAATTCTTGACCTCCCATTTCTATCACCATTCCTCCAGCCAATGGTGCTCAATGGCCTTGGATGTCTAGAAGAGTAACTTTCAGCTACCATAGGCAATCCATCATCAGATGTCACATGTCCCAAGCGCAAGCTTGAAGAAGCCCTAAAAGTTGGTGTGGATCTCTGAGAATAGTTGCTTCGAATTCCCCTAGCGGTCTGAGTATGAGTATTATGAAAACTTTGAGGAGCAGTAGGATTTCTGCTTGCACCAAATTCATGATGGAAGCCCCCAACATCTACAGAAGCATTGCTAGCAGTAGCACCACTTCCAACAAGGAAGTGACTTGTTTCAAGACCAAAAGAACTTGTATCTGCATTTTAAGTCAGATTTTTTAGATATAAAGGCAAAGAGAATGGAATGTGTATGTATTGATACTAACATTTATGAGCAGCAAACTAACCTGATAATAACACCCTTCCATTAGCTGGAGACATGTTCATTTGGCTCCAATCCCTTGTTAATGTACCAGAAGTCTGACCAGAAAGATCCGCCATGCTAGAATGGTCAACTGGTGGGACAGTAGGGTAGGAATTGTGTGAATGATTACTTGATAAATGGGTCCTAGACAGATTGGAATCCAAATCAAGTGTAGAACGGCTCCTCACATTCCGCAAAGAACCCTCACCCTTAATTGAAAGGCCAGTACCTCTGAATGTGGGTGTCATAGTAAAATGATCCCAGGGCATATATTGAGAATCAATATTTGGCTTCTCCTGCCACAATTCTGAAGATATAGGAAGATCAGTTGAACTCCCAGCATTAAAGTATCTACTAGTACTGCCTCCCTCGTAGACTGAAGGAATTCCAGGGCTCTTACGCTTGTGATGCCCTTGTCCACTTCCCATTGTAAGATCAATAAAACCAGCATCAACATGAAATGTTTGTCTGTCATAATTGGAGGAAGAAGGTTGGTGTAAATAATTTTCCGACACTGTAAAGAATGGTCCAGCACTAGACGAATGCACAAAATGATCATTAGAAGTGCCTGATGCATCTGACTGGTGAGGAGGTACAACAATGTTGTGACTAGAGGATGCATATCCATTTGACCTTGAGGAAGAATTCCAATGAGAGGGGAAAGATATGCTATCTATGGACATATTTTCAGCAGGATAAATAAATGAACTATTCTCTGAAGTGTTAGTCCTACCTGCAATAGAGGGCCGTCTAATATAAGTAATATGGTGCTTTTGCAATCAACTAAGTCGGTTATACTTAAAAAATAAAAGGACTAATGAACCAAAATACAAGAAGTGAGGCATATATATTTAACATTACCAAGGTGCACATATTGTTGATCAGTATGCAAATGATTCCAGTTCTGGTCAGGCTCACCATCGAACAATGAAGATGTGTTATGTAAGTGCCTATGACCCATAACTGCCACTTGCAATCTTGGGAGTCAAAATAGACACTGTAGTTGAATCAGATTTGCAAATAATTCACAACCTGCAAGGAAAATAACATCTGAAACTGAAGAAACTTAATATCAAAATTAAAAATAAAAATTAACAATCAAGCAAAGCTGCTTCCAATCCACAACTAGCAAGACTAAAGCTTTATCATGACTGCAGTGTATGCAATAACATTAAAACAAAATATAATTGTTATTAAATACTGGTTAAAAATGCTCAATTGAGCCTGTCAGCCTTGCATTGTCATATTAATATGTACCATACATATCACTTATACAAACCTATTCAAAATAATTATGTAAAGGAAAATCTCAAGACTTGACTAGATGCCAAATTCAACTCAGACACTTTCAATGACAACCCATATATTATAAAACCATAACAAATAGCAGATACGTTGAATCAAGCACAGTTGAAAATGAACCTAATTTATCAGTATACACTTGGATAAAGTTTGTGAATTTTATTTTGGTCAGAATTGTGTTTGGAGTAACATGATTTATATTAGATACTTTTGTCTCAAAATGTTTTTTTTTTTTTTACAAAATGAATGTTGTTAGGATGATATAAATCAAATTCACTTTGGAATTTGTAATTACAAAAAAAGATATAAATATTATAATAAAATATTATTGGGGTGATATAATACTAAATTGTAAAGGTATTTTTGTCAAAATCATAAATGAACATTTTTCCCCTAATGCAAAAGTAACAAAAATGTTGCTTCAGCATTTAAGGAGTCAAAACTACATTTGAGAACAAACTTAATTTTGCCTTAAACTGTGCCAAACAGGATTCCACCGTGTTTGAGGTTTCTTTTCATACACAAGCAAGGTTTAGGGTGGTTTCTACATGAAACCAAACATGCTTTTAATCATTTGGAGATATTTGCACGGGGAAGGGAGAGAAGACATTAGAGATACATATGCATACAAATATGTGAAAGAGAGTAGGGTCAGAACTCAGAAGTCACAACTCTGTCAGGTTCTTTTCTTTTTTTAAGTTAAAGTTAATAGTAGTTCTCATTATCATAAACTGCAAGTAGCATGTCAAGGACGACTTGACTGGGAAGAGTAGCTATTGACAGGCACAGCAGGAGACCAAAACCTAGAGTTGATGTAAGATGTGTGTGATCAGAATACGTCTTCCCCTCGACCTTCCAAAAAGAAAAAGTGTACTACACTATTACATCTAGCCAGACTTTCTTTTTTTACTTCCAGAATATACATTAATACAACCACCATTGCCACTTCCACATCATTAAAAAAAAATCCATCAATTTCTCATATATTATTCATCAGGTTTCACCATTTTCCATTCAATACTTTCTAGGCCCACAAAATGATCCCCATCTGGACAATTTAATTTTCTTGAGGAAACAAATAACTAGTTTACATATGCTTATTTGATATCTACAATACCAATCCATTGACACTGCCCAAAAATGCATGAAAGATGAAGGTTATAAGCTTGGTGAGTTGAAATGCCATCAAAAGGCATGCATGAAAACTGAATCATAGATAACGACCATTCAAATTTGACCAAAGAGGAGAAACACCATGAACAATTATTTCAGGAGGGAAGGAAATCAACCTAAAAAATATCCTGTAAACACTAAATACTTGGCACTCATGGTCTCCTTAACAGTAATAAATTACCAACTTCCCCAAATAAGTCCACTCACTTGATGCCATTTACCCATATGCCTCTATCCACTGATACAGAAAGAGCACCTTCTAGTCTGAGGCAAGAAAACAAAGAGGATGGAAAAAAAATAAACACAAGAAAAAGAATGGCATTGCTGAGATATAAATTAGATGATGAATCCACACTCTAGCTTCTCATGAATGGCAGCAAGAGTTACGATTAACTTAATAAAAACAGGAAGGATTGGAGAATAGGATGACTAACGTATCAGATATTACCTGGTAAGGTTTAGCAAGTATTAGAAGGTGTTAGCATTTTCTAATCTTTTCCTGCACTTGAAAATAATAATCAACTATGCACATTGAGCACATGGTGGGGGGGGGGGGGGGAATACTCCTATCTGCCCTCTAATCAATAATCAAGACAAGACCAAAGAAACAAAAAAAATTAAGTAAATCCTAGGAACCACTAAAAAATACAGGATATTCCACTCCACAGCTTTTTGATAGGGAAAAATACAAAGCAATTTATAATGAAATTTGCTTGAAGAACAAAATTAGATATTGTTTCTATTAGAGATGGTGGAGAGAGAGACATAGAGAAAGGTGTATGTCTAATACCTTAGCAGAAAAAGTAGAGGAAAGCATTCATGAGAGCATATAAGACAGTCTGAAAAAAACTGTTTACTGCTAGACAGTATTTTTACAACAAGAAATATCATAGAAGAGAATATTATATTGGCACAACTGTACTCTAGCATTAATTTATATTATATTAAATAGAAAATATAAAATTATTTTATAAGCAGGAATTTAAAAGAATAAAAACCTAGCTTCCGGCTTCCACGTGGAAAGCAGAGAAGGCTTCAGAAATTTTGTTACCTTAAATAAATCATGATAAATCAAATAAAGTTGTTTTAAAAAGAGCTTGGGCAGCTGAGTATCACCACGCATATTTATAATTATAATTATATGCCATTGTTCTGACATGATTCGTTATGCTTATTTTTTATGAAAAAAATAGTTTTTCAGTGAAAAGCTCTGTCTTGAAAATTTTTTATTATAAAATTTTGTTAACACAAAGTGAGATAAATCCAAACTCAATGGAGAAGTAAATTAAACTATTAATTATTGAAGAAATTAAACATCAGAAAACAATATATTTAGACAGGCCTCACTTAATATTAAACTTTGGTTTCAGATTTTGCTAAAATCCAAATACTAAATGATATCCAAGACATCAAAAAAGACAATCAGTCATTAAGCTTTCAAAGTATAAAGATTTCACTGTTAAATGATATTTTACATGATATTTTATTTCTACCAAACACATTCTTATTTATGTTGTTCTTCAAAGCTATAATCATGGGGTATATTGGCTTTACATTAAAAATAATGGAAAATTTCAAATAAGTATAAAAGCTTTATGGCTATCTCCAAATAGAAAATTTTCCATTTACCAGAATACAAACAATTGAAACATGTTGCCATATCCAATTCTAATCAATTTTGTTCACAATCAAACATAATTGTTTGTCTTGTTAAGACCATCCATTGCCCCCAGTAAGGCATGACAATTAAAAAATAGGATGTACAGGCTCGAACATGGAAGTAAAATATTTTCCATCCCCCATAAATAGGTAAAGTAAAAGGAAGAATGCCTGCAATTTGGTTAGGCTATCAACACCTTGACATAAGTTTCATTTCATTCCTCATTTAGAACCATGAAGGAAGATGATATAACCAACTCATGCCTATCAAACAGCTTCCATGTCAACGAACTCATAGGCTCACGTCAAAAGAAAGAATCATCAGCGTTACACCAATCCCAGCCATGAATTGTTGCATTATTGGAGAAACCAACTGTTTGCTGAACCAGAAGATGAACTGACATAGAGAGCAGCCTATGTCATTTAAGAGAGGATGCATATCACTACAGCAGCCTCCTCCATCTATCATATGCCCTAATGGTTCAAAATGGCAGTTTGCATAGTGCATGTTAATGTGTTGTGAATGCTCTATGGAAATTGTACTCCTACACTCATTATACCAGCCCCTACTAAACAGCACCACTTCCATGGCAGATTCCATATTTAAGAGAACAAGCATTCAACAAGAAAATTTAGAAGTTACAGGAAGATAGTACTGAGGTTTACCAACATCCATATTTTAGCACCTCAGAGCACCAATTAGAACTATAACAATGGTATATGAGAAGTTCCATGACCCTCCCTAAATTTCCTGTAACAGCTCACAATGACATCTTGCATCACTAAACATTGGATGTGACCAGTCTATTGCCAAAGTATCCTCAGAACAATTGCTAAGCCATCTCACGCCAAACAACCATCCAATTCCAAAAGAAGGATGACCATGATCTAAAGGACACAATGCAACTGAACAAGGCCTATACAACTCTTCCAATTAACAGAGATTCTTCGGCACAATATACCTTCTTCCTATATGAAAGTTGGCTAACAAAACACTCCATAATTGTGGCATATCATGCTAATAAGTCCTGAGAAAACAGAACATGCAAAGTTGACACTCATCAGTTCTATTTTCTCTCCATTAATCCAAGATTGGAAAGCACCTACAACATCATCTGCAATTCAGACAATGTAATGGAATAGACCAAATGAAGAAGAAATCACCAACTTCCATAACCTGCATAATGCAAATGCGAAAGCGAACCCAATTTTTGCCGATAATAACAAATTTAAATTTTAAACCCACAGGTATAAGTACGTATATAAATAAACGTTTTTTTAAAAGATCTATGAAGTGTAAATTATTATTTAAACAAAGTAGGAAAGAGAGGGAATGAAGGAGAATTTCCAATGGAAGCGCATCTCACCAGAACATGTAGAGATAATAATGTACAATGCACAAACACTCAAACAGCACCAAGAAACCTGCAATTAAAAACCATCAAAACCCAATTGATTCTAAAGAAATCGGATAAAAATCAGACCAACAACAATATCTTCTAAAGCATCCAATATAAAAAACTATAATTCTTGACAGGAAATTAGTATTCAGCAAGTTAGCTTAAGTTGCAAAGACAAATATCAAAATATAAATAAAAAAAGTACAAGATAAAACCAATATACTGGAAGGCATGAACTGCACCCCCTGTGATGCAGATATACAGACAACCAAACATGAGACAAACACATTGGGATAAGATTTTCCCTTTCTTACACAAGGCAGGGGAGGAAATCCTAACTAAAAATCAGGATATGAACACATGCAAAGAAAAATTATGTACGTCGTGTAATACAAGCAAATATCAACATTCATTGTTTTTCCCTTCTGCTACAAAGAGATATTTTGTAAGAAAGCTTTCTGCGATGTCTATCCATCATCAAGCGTATCAGGCAAAAATGGTGATTTACGCCCGGTTTAGACTACCTTCTTCATAAGCACTTGTAAGAGAAGAAAATAAGAAAGTAAAATGAATTAAACTTCTCCCATAAGTTAAAATCAATTCATGCACCTCAACTTTTGGAGAAGTTAGATGAGAGAACTTTTATAAAAGTTAAGTACATAAGTTGATCCAAACAGGGTTTTAGGGGCACTTCAAATAGGCTCAACAAAACTAAATGCAACAGCACACAAAAACATCAACAATGAAAGAATCTACTACAACGATAAGATTCCTGTAGGAGGGGTTCAGAATCACATAACTTCCTAAAACAAGAGAGCATGCGTGGATAAAACAAGAGTTCTGTTATGCCACCACATATACAATTTTTTTCTTTATTTTTACTTTTATATATAATATAAGAAGTTGATACATCAATGTTAAGATGAAACATAAGTGGACTCACGATGTTTTCTACCATTCTCACAAAGGAACGCGAAACACAAACAAAACCAGAAAAAAAAAATTAATCAAACTCTTATAAAAAAAAATCTGATAAACCATAGAATTTCCCAAGGGAAATCCAAAACTCTCGAGCAAACGAACAATCTGAGGATCAGTAGCATCATAAAGAACAAACACGTGGCAAAAACAAACAACAACGAACACGCGAGAGAATAAAACTTGAAAAACTGCAAAATCGGCTTGAGGATGCATCAGAAACAAACAGGCTGAAACTGATGAAGCGAGTGCATACCGAAAGCCAAAGAAAGAGAAAGCGTATGATCGTCAGCAAAATTCTCACAGAAGCAGGGAAACGAATAAACGTCAGAATACGGAATTGATAAAGGAGAACCAACCTGATAAACGTGGCTGAGGAATCGGAGAGGAGACGGCGCCGTTTGAGTGACGATCTTAAACACGCAAGATGAGAGAGAGAGTTGCAGAGGAAGAAGAAGAAGAAGAAGAAAGGTGTAGGGAAATGGGTTTGTTTGTTGTGAGAAGGAGACAATGAAATAAAGCGGCTGGTAGCAGCAATAAGAAATGAAAAGGAAAATGAAAAAAACAAGAGGAGGAGAAATTCCCTTCCCACGTTCTTACCGGTTACCGATGCAACTCGTATGCTGTTAACTCCTTTCATAATTTTCAGTTCCTCTTTATTAAACTACAATGATCATAATTAATGCTTCCATTTTGATCATAATTAACTCCACTGACTGACTAAATGAGTCTGAGTTAAGTAGAATATTTGTAGTTTAGATTTGGCAATTAAAAACAATAATAAACTATTTAAGTTTAGCTTATTTATTCAAACGAGTTCAATTAAAAATTTGAGTTTAACTTGTTTAAGAAAAATAAAATAAAACTTTTGAGTTTAACTGAATTTTTTTATAACTTGGTTATTTTTTATGACAATTTTTCTTATATTATATGTTAACTTATGTTGAATATGAAAATAAAAAAATACAGAAATCAAGATTAATAAATCATTGACAAAATTGAATTATAACCGAATCAAAATTAATTATGAGATTAAAAAGATGCAAACTAACAGAAATTAAATGTGTGTAATTAACTAAATATGTTGATAAAAGAAAAAATAAGTCCATATATATATATATATATATATAGTTTGCACTTCATGAAACATGTGAAGTGTACTTTTAGTTCATACATAATACAACTGAATTCGGCTTGAAACATAAAGTAATAAGCATATAATTGATGCTTAAACATGTTTAAAAGGTATGATTATCAATTCTACCATACTATATTATATATAGAATTATGCTATATAAATTTATGAGGAGATTTTTCTCATCCACATAATCTAATTTAATTTGACTTGAATTAATTGAATACTCATTATAATGTGTGAAATATCATGTTCGGAGCGGGAAAAAAAATATTTTTTAACCCCAGAAATAGATTATAACTTTAGAGTTTTAATTTTGATATTTGTTAGTATAAACATATTTATATTATGACAATTAAAATAAAGTTAAGTATATTTTTTAAGTTATTATAACAAAATTCAACAAATTTTAATTATATAAAAAATTATACTTGGATGATACAATATATTCTACTTAAAAATCATATATTAATAGTTTTAATAAGGTGTCACATGAAAACTTGCTTGCACACTAGTTATATGAAAAAGTAATTACATCAATAAATTTCTTTTTTGTTTTGCTATGAATGTAATTTTAGTTACTCAGAATGTCTTAACTAAGAAAAGTTTTAGTGAAAAAAGGAAATAATTTACGCTAACATTTTGTTTAATTATGATTTTGAGCAGTAAAAAAACGTTGAGATGAAGATACATTCAGCACATGGTCCTCATGTTGAATATATATGTATCTTCCGAATTATGTCTGGTTGACTTCAACAAAAGAAAAGTTCATGGCCCTGTTCGTACAATTGACGGGTGGAAGTTATTCTTGTGGGTTTTAATTTAATTACTGTGCCTACCTTCCTTCACAATGATCGACACGTTCTTTGGTTGCAATATTCCGGCCATGGCATGTGGACACAATGCTTTATTACTTATTAAAAAATAAATTTAAAGCATTTAACTCAATAAAGTAAAATCCCCTTCTTCTTTTCTTTCCCTTGAATCCCATCCTTCTTTTGAGCATAATGTTAACAATATAAAGGAAAAAAAAAAGAAGAAACGCAAATTTTGACTTTAACATTGATAAAAATCAACTCTAGGGACAAAAAAGGTAGCATGTGGTAAATGAATAATATATGATGCACTATTGCACTGCAAGGAAAAGGACCTAATTCACAAAGAACAATCCAACAATGAGAGCATATGCAATGGGTCTGGCTTGGGTAATGCTTCGATCGACAATATTTATTTATAGGCAGCATTAGTTCACCAGGTCCCCACTAGCTTTTTCATTTGCGAATTTGAAATGTGCTCACTGCTTAGTGGTACACGAATTTAGCCGATCAAACAAAGAGGGGGGGACACATGTGAGTATTTCACCATATAATTTCAAAGAAGCATCTTAAAAACAACAAAAGATGCATTCTCATTTCTTTGAAAAACAAATGCATGCTTTTTATGTTAGCCCTACGACCACTATTTACTTTGTATTTATCGGTGGTTGGCGTATTTCAACATTAACTAAAGTATGGAAACTGTGCTTTAATTTATACATCAGGAGAGCAAATGTTAGATTAGTTAATTAAATGAATTAGCATAAATTAGTTATTAGAGATTTTTATAATACCAAATTGATGAAAATTGTATGGACTTTGCTTTATGAGTGGCTCATGATGATTAAGTCACTCAGTTTTAGTAGTGATAATAACTTCTTTTACACCATATTTTTTCTTAATGCACTCTTCTATATTTTTGTATTTTTTTTTTCTCGTGTTGGAAACTCGTGTGTATATTCGTGTTGGATCATAGCATAGGTTAAGCCTATACACTAAGGATTAAATTAATGTGAGAAGTTGATTAATTGTGCAAGTTTGTGTTCTTTAATGTCCATTGTGTGTTTTATATATTGTCTCGTTGTAAAGTTTAAAAAATGTATCCACTTGCGAAAATATTATTGAAATGATATTGATGGTCAATTCACAAAACAATTGAAAATTTTATCTTCCATGTAATGTATGTTTTATGTTTATTTGTTTATAATTAGAGCCCATTTGAAATGAAAAATCTGTTATAATTAAGATTTAACATTGATTGTGAATCGTTTGAGATAATGAGTAAATCTTGTAATGTTCTCGTCAAGTAATTAAAGTTCATCGACTATACACAAAGATGAATGACATACTCTCCAAAATTAGTTGTGAAATTTTGAATCTCTTGACTTTGCATAGAAGTATTTGCTAAGTTAATAAGGATATTGTTGTCCTTTTATATCATATAAACTTTCCTCCTATAATTCAGAAAAGTTTGATTCTTACTTTTCCATACTGCAAGATAAATCGAATGAATTAATCATATTATTTAATAAAAGTGTAATGTTAGAATTATTGCTTAATTATAATATTGTATTCAATAAACTTGTGAATTTACTTTTTATTCACTATAAATATAATTTTTTCCACACCATCAACCAATTAAAGTTATTGTTATTATAATTTTCAAGATAATTATGATAAAAATTAATAAATTTATTATACCAACCATCATACGATTATATGATTAGATGATGTTACAAAAATCTTTTGCATTATTAATTATTAGTATATACCCTGTTTATTCTAAATTTATAACTCAAAAGTTAAATAAACAAATAAAATAAGGTTCGATGGTATTATTTTAGCATAGATCGTACAAATAAATTGTCTAAAATGATAATTTGTAAAAAAAAAAAAAACGATTGTGACACCATTTCTGAACGAGATTGAAAAAAAAAAGTGACAGCCCTTTTTATCTTATAAGTATCTTCTAAGTCAATGAAGTCACACACACTAATGACTAACCCATAAAGCAGCGTAATTAAGACCACAGCTTGCACTGTGCGGTGCAGTGATAATCATGAATGACTCGTACACGTTTTCCTGGGGACGTTCACGAGTTTATTTTCTCAACAATTAAATCAAATCGGGCTAGATATCTGTTCGGGACTCGTTTAATTTGGAGTGCTACGCACTTCAATTTCCAACCCCTTTCGTGAATACTATTTGTTGGACCTTAGAGTTGACGTGGTTTGGTTACACGACAATAACAGATTGGTACAAGATCATGACCATAAAGAGAGGCAAGTAAAAACAAGATCATGAGAAATTGCTGCACGATCAATGGAAGCAGGGTCCCTCCACCATTGGACTTGGTAGTGTTATATAGGTGAATATTATTATGAGTTAGATAAATCTCTTAATCTTGATTATTATTCTAAGGGAGAGGGAGTGGTTGGTTGCTAGTTGCTATATGACTTGTGATTCAACTGGTGGATGCCTTTCTTGTAGGAAAAACAATTGTTGTGCCTTTTGTTACGGAATCCAATGCCAATGGATGGTTACGCTACCTGTTTCCGGTCTTCAAATGACTTTGGTGTTTTTAGACTTTAGTTTTAAGGTGACAGTTGAGACTTGAGAGGAAGTGATTGCTAGCAAGAACTTGCAAACTTGAATTCTACTTCATATTTGGTTGGACCCTAGTATTTATGCCTGCAAATGAATTAAATAAGCCTCTTGTTCCTAGGCATTTTAATCCTTTTGTATTGTTCAGTGCACTTACTTGACGGGCAAGTGCAAACAATGATGTATAAATTTAAATTGTATAAAAATAATTTAATTGTAATTTTTACCTTCATAGAGTTTCATTGTGTTGCAGATTGTGCTTCTACATAATTTATTTTTTTGAATTCTTGCCTCCAAAGGTTTAAATGTAGTAAATTTTGTCATTTCATCAATCACTTCCACTTTTGTTAGTGAATAATTGATGTGGTAGCATTGACTATATGTGGTATTAGCATGGATTGATATCATGATAATAATGTGGCATTGACGAGATTACATGACATTAGGGGATAAAATATACAATATTATGAAAAATATGACGGTGAATGTGTGATATTGTGAAAATGAGACAAAATCATATTTGAATGTAGGCTTAACATCAAGAAACTTAAAACATATTTAAACTATTAAATTTTATACGAGTTTTAGGTTAAATTGTAATTTTGATTTTTTATAATTTTTAATTCGTTGTTTTGCAACTTAAAACATAAGTGTAGGAATTAAAGACATGTTTGGAGTGGCTGTGAGTTTTTATTTTTTTTATTTTCAAAATAAAATGTGTTTAACAAAAATGAAGCTAAAGTAATTTTAAAACATTTTTTGAAATACTTTTATGTTCATTCAAAATCAAGAAAAAAGTTTATGAATTTGATTTTTAGTTTAAAAAATACATTTTTCACACTTGAGAATGTTATTTTTTGTTGGGATCACCATTATCATCATTACCAATATCATCTTCATTCTAGTCATAATTAGTTATCACTGTCACAATCACAACAGTATCACCACCATCATTATCATCAATATCACTATAATCATAGACATTGTTACCACCGTCATCACTATCATCGTCATTATTGGTATCTCTCTACCATCACCTTTACTAATATTATCATTATCACCACATAAAAATACTTTTAAACTAATTTTAATATGATATGAAAACTTCAAAATAATTGTATTTGAAAATAATCATGTTTTAAAAACTATTTAATTTTTTTAAAAATTAAAACTAAAAGTTGATTGTTATTTTTAAAAATTATGAAATTCAAAACTAAAAATACCACAGTGAGGACCTAAAATAAATAATATTGAATTAGTTACAAAAATTTAAATAAAACTTTAAAATATTTTAGAGACTTATTTATTTATTTTTTAGTATTAGAGACTAAAATACAGCGATATACAAATTTAATAACTAAATTCACCATTTATTTATTTTTAAAAATTTTAAACAATCCAGTCAATCAATTTTGACAAAAACAAAACACGATCATGGCTGAAGCAAGCAAGAAAGAAGCTGTTGGAGTTCATAGTTGTTACAGGCTGGACGGTGTAAGAGTCTTGTGTGTTCAGTTTAACAAACCGATCAAGCTGTCGTGTGGTGTACCCACTGATCTGTAACCGTGGTCTCGACAACAACAACAACAACAACACTATTGTTCAGAACATAAAAGATCCCAAATAACAAGACCACACACCATGAGTGTCATCGACATTCTCACCAGAGTTGATTCCATTTGCAAAAAGTACGACAAATACGACGTCGAAAAGCAAAGGGACTCCAATCTCTCCGCCGACGATGCATTCGCCAAACTCTACGCCTCCGTCGACGCCGACATCGAGGCCTTACTTCAGGTCACACTTTCCTTCATTCTTTTTCAAATTCATTACTAAATGAGCGAATTTGTGCCCTAATTCATGAGAATTTTCGATTTTTTTTTCATCTCCCAAACATGTGTGACAATGTGTGGAATCAATTTTGTGCAGAAAGCAGAAACCGCTGACAAGGAGAAAAGTAAGGCATCCACTGTAGCGATCAATGCCGAGATTCGTCGAACCAAGGCTAGATTGTTGGAGGAGGTTCCCAAGTTGCAGAGATTGGCTATGAAAAAGGTTGGAACTATGAATTGCATTCAATACATATGATATCTGCCTTAGCTCCGGTTGATTGAATTCGTGAAGTATTGTGATTGTGAATTGTCAAAAAATCTTGTAGCTGGCACTTTCAACTGAAGTGAAGACGCAAATTCATGATTTATGCAGTTATAAAGATATCTAGCTAATAACATGTTATCTGAAAATATTAGTTGTTTACTTTTGTTGAGTTTTATAATAAAATTTGGCAATGAAAAGACAAGTTAAAAACAACATGTTCAACTTCTAGGAATGGAGTAGATTTATTGTTGATTCTGTATGTAGTTCTGACTACTTCCAGAAACTGTTGACTTATTTTATTTGGCATGTATGTTCTCTCAATAGCTTGATTGGAATTTTTAAGAATTAGTGACTTACTGGCACTGGCATGCAAATGCTCTATATTAATAGGGTTATACATTTGTCCAATGAATCGTACGATGTGTTCGCAGGTAAAGGGGCTTTCATCACAAGAATTTGCTGCCCGAAATGATTTGGCTCTTGCATTGCCGGATAGGATTCAAGCTATCCCAGATGGGGCCCCTGCAGCACCCAAACAAACTGGAAGTTGGGCAGCTTCAGCTTCACGTCCTGGAATTAAATTTGATTCAGGTAATTGAAGTTATCCGTGTCTCATTATAGTTTATCAATGGGAGACATTGTAATTGATGGTCCTCCATTCATTTTTGTGTATCATGTCAATTCCAGATGGGAAATTTGATGATGAATACTTCCAACAAACTGAAGAATCAAGTCGATTCAGGCAAGAGTACGAAATGCGTAAAATGAAACAGGCAAGTAACTTTTAGCAGTTGCGACCAGAAAGACTGACAGTTTTTTCTATCGTCTTTTGCATGATATATACATACGTACATACATACATAGATATATACATACATACATATATATATATGTTGAATGTTGTTCTAGACATGGTTTCAAATCTAATTATGTGGACCATTTTTAGGATCAAGGTTTGGATATGATTGCAGAAGGATTGGATACTTTGAAAAACATGGCACATGATATGAATGAGGTCAGATTCCTGTTGTATTTGTCTTTCTTTCTTTTTGTGTTTATTTTCCCACATTTAAGTTCATTATTTATGTACCAAATACAGGAACTGGATAGACAAGTTCCACTGATGGATGAGATCGATACTAAGGTGAGATTTGTGAATTTCTGCCTGCACCCTTGAGCCGAAAAACATGGAAAGGAAATCAAAGTTTTCAAAACTGGAATTAGTAAAGTTAATAGGGAACGGTTTTTTGTTGTCGTTACAGGTGGACAGGGCATCTTCTGACCTTAAAAATACCAATGTTAGACTTAGAGACACAGTGAACCAGGTTTTTTAACTGCAACTCTTAGTCTTAGATTTTCATCAATTTCCAGTTGCATCAGTGACAGATTTTGAGAGTCTTATATGGTTTTTTGTTCTGATCCAGCTTCGATCCAGTCGGAACTTTTGTATTGATATTGTTTTGTTGATTATAATTTTGGGAATTGCTGCTTATTTGTACAAGTAAGGTTCCTATCTCTTTTCTACAGATAAAAATATATGCTAGTCTCTACTCCCTTCTCTTGTGTGGATTTATAGCTCAGTTCATATTCTAGTACTGCCTTGTGTGCCTCTTTTTTACCTGAATACTGGAAATTTGATTGTGTGGATTATGGAATATTTAAATCTTTCTCCCAATGTAGACTTAAAAACGTCAAATTTCATTTCATGACCTTAAGCTGTGTCTTAGGTTAGAAATTGGTGTTGGTTTCTTGATAAAAAGCATTCATTGCATGTTCCTTTTAGAGGGCATTTTTTTCTGGCCTTTAGGGTATGAAAATTCATTCCTGAGAATATTATGATGGGAATGATATTCTTGGGTGTTTTGAATATAATGTGTTTGGTTACCAATTAAAATTCCTGGAAATCTTTTTTGAAATTCCTAGGAGTAATTAAAATGTTTTTGGTTTACAATACACATTTCTAGGAATATATTTTACAATTATCAAATTGCCCCTATTATCGAAGATATTATCTTTTAAAAAAGAAATTGAAGATATTATCTAAATATTATGCTTTCATACAGTTAATATAAAATATGTTGTGTTCATTTTTTAAATATTATTTTAGAGGACTCTATCTTTTTTAATATGCAGTAGTAATAGTATTCGTTCTTTTTAGTTTTTTTAATATATTTATTGGTTGGTAAAATTACTGGTAAGTGGTAACATCAAGATACAAAATAACAGAAATACAGTTATTTTGGTTACTTTGTATTATGATTATTATTATTACTGTTTGGATTTTGAAACACAATAGCCACATTGATAATTATTCTGCAAACCACATCGTCAAATTGCTACATAGCAAGATATTGGCATAGCCATAAACAGAGTGCAAAGGGGAGCTACCCTAGATGAGTCATACCAACATTTGAATACATGCCTGCCATAGAACAAGGGGAACTAGAGCGGAAACCGGAGATTTGAGGAGAAGTTTATGCGGGACATACGAGGGTATTTTAGGAGTTCTGAAAAAAAGTTTTATTCTCACTACTATGCATGGGAATGCATCTTTCCAGACCTATTGTGAGGGAATGAAAATCCGTTGCCACTTGGGAACTCTTTTTTTCCCCTGAGAATGACTTATACCAGGGAATAATTTTTTTCTAAACTCCGATCAAACAGGAATATTTATTCCCTAACCTGTATTCATGACAATGCAGCCTTTACTGTATAAATTATTCTCATTATATTCCCTTCCTAGTACAGCCCCTTTTCTTAGTTTTCTGAAATGCAATTCTCGTTTGTCTTCTTTGTGATCCATATCAAGATATCTTTTATCTCTGCAATAATAAAAATACTAGAATTCTTTGCTTTAATCGGGGGAAGTTTTGGTCTGCTTTAAGTTTGATTAGGCATTCCTTTGAAATTAAAGGAGTATATATGTTTATGCAAGGCTTTATTTTATACATCCAAAAGGGGAGAAGCTCAGTTTTATATAAGTGCGTTGATTATATGTTTTTGTTGACAAATGTTTTTCTACACCTATTTAATGGTGATCTAGTTAATAATAATTAGTCTACCAAATACTTGTGTGATTGTTTCATTTCCATTGCTGGCTTATTGCATAAGAACTTATCTACCGAATCTAGAACTTTAATTTGAAATGGTTATTAGCAACCTTCCGACCAAATGAATTTCTGACTTCTGAGAAGTTAGTAATGATACCAACAGATAAAAAAGCTTAACTACATGTGTAGGGATCATATTAATGTTGTCTTTTGATTTGTTAACCTTGGTTGATGTCTTTATTTTCCACGTATTCACTTGTATTCTCTATTTTAAATATAAAAATAAAAGTTACAGTATGAATCAATTTTCAAAGGCTATGTTGTTGAAATATTGTGTCCCGTCTATACTTAATATATATATATCAAATTGAACCATTTTTTAACTGAAATCCTCAAATTTCTGAGGTGGTTGGTTCTTGTTTCTTTCTTGATAGCATCGTCCAGATTTTTATTTAACATCATGAGTTTGAATTGAGATGGCTTTACTAGTCTTGTGTGTTTCCTTTTGCTTCTTGAGATACCTTCTCTGAGTCTGACTTGCCGTTCTTTTATTGCAGTGTGCTAAAGAAATGATACGGCATAGAAGACCATGGGATCAATTTGTATGGCTTATCTGTATTTCTTGTATTTTCTTCGTAATATAGTGGTGTAGCTCGCGTCTGATTTTTTTAAAACTATATTTTGGAACTTGTCTTGCTACTTGAGAGATGCACTTGTCCTTTATAAACCGACTCTATATGCCGCTATATTATGTCAAACTGTATAGATTTGTACTTGTGTAACATACTAATTCAATGTTTGCCTTGAGGATATTTCAAGTAATCTATTTTCATTTATCCTGTGTTTGAATCAGGAATTTTAAAATTTTAAGGAATTTGAAATGTCTAGAATTTGAATTGCTTTGATTTTAATTTCCTTTATTTTTCAAACAAATGCTTTGTTTGGATAAATCAATTCAAATTTCTTTTATTTTAAATTTTTTGTTTGGATAGGGTAATTTAATTTTCTTTATATGCAAAATTTCAATTTTATATTTTAAATATATTAAATTTTAATATTAAACTTTATAGAAAATAAACACAATCTAAATTTGAAATATTAATTTAAAAATATTTTCAATTTTTAATAATTTATAAATACAAAATATTGATACTTTTAATTAGGGTTGTTTTATCTTACCATAACCAATGATATTTTTAAATCGATATCAACCAAGGCTATTTTTCGATCGACATCAAATAAGGCTTTTTTTGTCAAAGTATGCCGGAAATATTTGTCAGTTGACATCAGTCGGGGTTATTTTTTGGCTAACGTTGATTGAGTCTATTTTTCAGCCGGTGTTGGCTAGATATTTTTACCAATGTTGATTAGGGTTTGTTTGACCGACACCAGCTAGGATCTTTTCGAACAACATTGACCAAGACTATTTTTAGCCAACGTCGGTCTAAAAAATCCTAGCAGACGTTGACAAAAAAATCTATCCAATATTGGTCAACGTTGGCCGAAAAATCCCTAGTCGAAGTTGGCTAAAAAATAGCCCTGACCAATGTCGGACAAAAAACCCTACCCAACATCGGCTATAAAATAGTCTTGGTTGGTTTTGCCTAAAAAATAGCTTTGACCGATGTCGACCGAAAAAACTTTAGTGGATGTCGGTTGTAAGAACCTAGTCGATGTCGATTAAAAATAGTAATGTCTGATGTCGGTCAAAAATACCTAGCTGGTGTTAGCAGAAAAAACCCTAAGTAACATCAACCAAAAAACCTAGCTAATGTGGTTAAGAAATAGCTCTGAGTGATGTCAGTCAAAAAACCCTAGTTGATCTCAGCAAAAAAATCTTAACCGACGTCGGCTAAGAAAATCTAGTTGACATCAACCAAAACACCCTAGCTAACATAAAATAACCCTAGTCGATATTGGCTAAAAATAGTTTTGGCTGATGTTGGCTAGAAAAACCTAACTGATGTCGGCTGAAAAACCCTAACAGGTATCTACTCAAAAGTTAGTCATGATCGATGTCAGTAGAAAAAATCTAGCCAACGTCGGCCAAAAAAATCATTGGTCAACATCAATTGAAAAAACCTGGATGACAACGACCAAAAAAATCCTTGGCCGACGTTAGCAAAAATTTCCCATGACTGACATCAGTGAGAAAATAACCCTAACCAACACCATCTCAAAAAAAATTTAGCCGATATCGGCAAAAAATAGCTTTGGTTGACATCATAAAAAAAAATTCTGACGAAAAAACCTCAACCAACATCAATGAAAAACAACTTATGTCGATATCGATCGTAAAAACTTTGGTTATCCGTAGTTGTGAGTGTTGAACGAGAAAGAGTCGCGAGCAAAAACGTGAGTTAGAATCAGCATCTCTGAAAAAATAATTTCAAATTCTATATTTTTTGAGAGAATTTGAAATCTCACTGTTTTAGTCAATCAAAATGATTCATAGAAATACTAAAAATTAAATCTCTTTTCAAATACTCTATCCAAACAAACTATTTTATCATGAATCATTTTAAATTCCTTGAAAAAATGAATTTCCATGTTAAATTGTTTCATCCAAACACACTATTAGCGTGGAAGACAAAAGGGGATTCTAGAGGTTGAACGAAATAGAAATTAGCGACCTAAAATCACGATGAGGCTAAAATGCAATAAATGGATTGGTATTCATTTTAGGTTTAAATATGTTAAATGATTTAGATAAATGATCGAATTTTATTTTTGGTCCCTAATAAAAAAAATTTGTTGTTGAGTTTCTAATATATTAAAATTTTTATTTTGAGTCTCCATTGTTAGTTAGGTGATGCTCTGACACCATTACAATCGCTGATAATGTTGAAAAGATCAATTTATAAGATAACATGTCATTACTTAACTTACAGCAGAAACTCAAACTAAAAAATTTAATATATTGAGAACTCAAAACAAAATTTAATTATTAATCAGGAACCTTATATATATTTAAGTTTTAATTTTATTTTCATTTGTTCAGCCTCTAATCGATGTTTTTTTTTTCTATAAGATCACTAGTTTCATGGTTTCTTGATGATAATGATATCTTATCAAACCATTAAGAATTGTTTTGGTAGGGTGAAATTGAATGAAATAGCGAAGAAATATTTAAATTAAAGTTGAGTGATTTAGGTTTGAGATTCATTTTTTAAAATTTCTCTTCATTTCTCACCTATTTCTTCATCAAGTTATAAAAGAGAAAATAGAAAGGGCAAAAAATTCATTTCAAATAAATATTTTTTAATTTGCTAATTTTTCAAATAAAAGAAGCAAAATGATAAATCAACATGAATTTAATGTCTTCATTTTCTATTTTACAAATATTATATGATTTTCTCAATTTAAAAATTAATATTATCCTTTTTTTTTCTTCTAAAATTCTAGTCGATCTTGTATTTTAAAACTTTTTTTTTTCAATTAAAAACTTAAGAGTTCAAAGTTCACCATTAGGCATACATGTATCTACTCTAGAAAGTGTTGGCTTGCTTTCTTTACTCCCAAGTCTTGGTCATGTCGCTGGCCAATGATTCCTAACTTGCCCGCTTAAGATACATTTCATCGAAGAAAGTTTGCTGGATGCGTAGTCGCAGCTGAACTCATCACTCCCCATACATTCCGCAAGATATTATGTTAGTTTGATTCGGTAACTTTGCGACACAGATCCAAAAAGGCTTCACAATATGGTTTTTCAAACCGCTAGTTTTCTAGTACATGGGATTTTCACTTTTCAGTATTTACAAATAACGTGTTTACCGGTGATGAAATAAGAAAGGATTTGCAAGAAATACTTCATTCCATAAATTAATCTCAAATCATAATACAATCACCAACTCAGTTGCACTATGATGGCACTTTATTCTACCTCCCATACATCCATCACCTATACACAGCTGAAATAAAATAATATCCTATAACTAAGTATAGCAAATGCCTTACCATTTCACCTTTATACATTATTTCTGCTTACTGAAAAGAATAATCACACACTGCACGAACTAAAACTAACTGCATTCTTTCTTATTTACATATATAGAATTCACTGTATCTCCATCCCATGCAGAAAGAGCTCCACAGGTTCTACGTATTCACACAAACAAGCATGTACATATGAACCTAAACTATTCATGCATATTTCGTAAAGGCCAAGCTATTAAACTCTTGGGGTTGTATGATGGAAGTCCACTGGTCAAAGTTATTGAAATTGTAGCCTTTGTTGACATCTTTCTCAAGTATTTGCTTCCCAACATCAACTTCTTCGTTTAGTTTTTTATTGAGGGGAGCATACAAGTCCAACTCGTTCTCTTCAATGTTTCTTCTCTTCAGAGGATTAAACAAGTCCTCAGCTACAGGTGCTATGAACTGTGCTCCTATTATTATATTATTTAAGTTGCCATCATGCAATGAAGCATATGCTTTCACATCATCATTACAGCCAAAGCTCGAGCTTGAGGCCATGTCAATAGAATTAGGCAGAGCACTCTTAGAAGCCAGAATATAAGGCAACATTGGATATTCACTATGCAGAGAGTTTTTGACTGGTTCAGGATTTGATTTCTCGCTCATTTGTTGAAAGTAGCTTGTTGGTTCATAAATGGGTTCATTTGAGTCTTCCCAAAGGCTTCTTGGGCTGATAGTCTTTTGTCGAACCCGGCACAGCACCCACTCATCCAGCTGAAGCACAGGGACAGAAACAAAAACAAAACCAAGATATTGTCAAAACTTAGATACTATCACTCTAATGGATCAACATGATGCTGTAATCTTAATCTTATGTACTAGTATCTTATCTATTATTTGATCCTGTAATTTAAATGAAGATCTTGTCTATTAGTTACAACTTAGTTTAGATTAAGATAGATTGGATCTCTTGTCAATCAGTTGTACATAGACTCTATAAGTGTACTATACAGTATCAATGAAATGCAATTGAGAATTCCCTCAATAATTTACTCTATTGGTCATAAAATACCACCAAATTGAAAAATTGAACTCATGAAATTGACCTACTCTCATGGTCCCTCCTTGCTTTGAATTGGAGATCGTGGAATCATGCAATCTATACTCATGCATGATCCAGTCGGTTTTCGATCCCTTTGGTGGACGACCCTTGTAGAACACGAGTGCCTTCTTCACAGCAATGCTCTTCATCCCACAGGAAGTGAAAATGGGTTTGTCAGTCCCAGTAGCTTTCCAATAACCAGAAGCAGCTGCTCTATTAGGCCTCACTCCATTGGGATACTTCCTGTCTCTAGGAGTAAAGAAATACCACTCATCCTCCCCAAACAAAGCTTTGCCTGTTCAAAATGAAAAGCTATCATTCCTTTAGTAATTACTACTTCAAGACAATAGCAACAACAATAACAACAAAAGCCTTATCCCACTGAGTAAATACTTCAAGAAAAGAATGAAACACAAACTAAAACAGTGCAATTGCTAACACAGACTTGGGAGCTCCCATGGATTATACTTGTAAAGATCTATTTCTGCTATGAATGAAGCAGGAAGGGGTGATGATGTCACTTTGTTTCTCAGATAGTGAACAATTAGCTCCTCATCAGAAGGGTGGAATCTAAATCCAGGAGGGAGTTGGATTTCTGAATTAGCATCTTTGTCCATGAACATGAAGGTAGGATGCCTCAGGAGGAACAACCTAGGAAATGTATCAATCAGTTACCGATATTATCGATCAAAATGTCTGTAAGCTTGAAACACTGTGCATGGATTATATATATAAGCTGCTTGGCCATGCAGAGAGGGACAATTATTCAGCATATAATACTAAATAGGTGTGTGAAATGAAAAGAGACTGAAAGCAACCCGTTTGTCCCATGTTGTATGACCGACATGCTTCAAACTTCAAAGGGTATGCCAAATAATTTCATCAGCACGGTTACTTAGCAATTTAGGCAAAAGATTGAGTTCTGGGGTCGCCGCAAGTCAGGTTGAATCACACATAGGATACAGCTTGGTTTGAGGATTCAATGGCTAAGTTTGTCAACTTTCCGCTTTAAATTATCCAATATTTCTAAATCAAATAGCTTATATGCCTCAAGTTGCAGGTAATATAGTTGCATTACAAAATTAAAATATAAGCTAGTGGTTCAGAACTTCAGATATGATTGCATATTCATAGGAATGTCCGGGGAAGTCACATCCCTAGGATGGCGCAGAGTTGAACATTTTATCTAGATAGCGTGGCTAACTAACCTATACCTGGTTTTCATTTTTGTACTGGAGTAACTACTTTTGATTATGAGTTAGTACTAACATTAAGTAGCAATATCTACGGATGAAACTATAATAATCTGGCTACTTGATTTTAATAAGAGGAGATAATCTTGATTGGGTGTATTTAATCAGAAAAATAACTATATAAAATTTGTGAAGAAATTATTGCTACAGATCATTGGAGGCATGGCCTAAAAAACACGGACTTGTCAAATCTCAATTGGCTTATGGTAATATTCACCAGAGCCATAATACCTGCTGATCAATTTGTAACTAGCAGCAAAAACATCTATATAATTACTTATTGTCAATCCATTAATAAATATAACTCTTGTCTATGGAGCATTTTCTTGCAGCGAAGTGAAGGGCACATCCCCGGAGCATATTATTCTAAGGGAATATTTTGGTAGCTTCTTTGAAATACTTCTTTTGTTACAATGGGAACCACATAAGTGATGTACTAGCTAGAATGCTCTGCAGATTGGGGATACGGCTCTGATTGAAATATAAAAATGAGAATGAATTGGACTTAATCGTAACTCATTAGTAGGAGAGGATTATCAAATAATTACAAGGTTAGCTCAGGGAGGTGGGCGACTCACACTGTTTGGTTAAAATTTTAATCGTTAATATTTTAACATAATGCTATATATATTACATATTTACATACTTCCTTTTCTAATTACAAAGACTCTTTTAATTAATTTATGCTCCTTAAGAAAAATAATTAATTACATTAAATCTGTCAATTATTTATACCATTATTTCAAAATTATTCTTTTCTTATTTTTATATCCACTTAATTGTTTTTCATTAATGTTTGGAGATAGAATAATTAAGTAAATGTATGTTAGAAAAAAAATAATTAATACATTAAAAAATTAGAAAAACATCTTTTCAGGACAAACAAATTTCTGAAAATAGTCTTATGAACGGAAGAAGCATTGTATTACCTTCATCCCTATACATAAGACACTTTTAATTAATTCACACTCTAAAAAAGATAGTTAATTAGTTAATCACATTGAATTTGTTAATAATTTATACTACTCTTCTAGAATTACCCTTCATTTCTCTCTTCACTTAATTACTTCTTACTTAATTAATCAATGTGACTACTTCTATTCTCCAATCCTAACAATAGAGAGAATCTAATTTATCAAGGGTATAATAGGAAACAAATACTTAATGCACCAAACAATTAAAAGAATAAAGTAAAAAATGTCTTATATATAGAGACGATTGTATTATTTATCACAATCTCAAGCGATAATTAAGAAAGGGTCTTGCTAATCAGTTTCTTTTGGGCATTGATTAAAGAATTAAACGGAAAAAGTATTTATTATCTAAATCATAGGAGAATGTAAAAAATATTACAAAAGGCACAATTTTCTATCTCCTAATAAAAACATTTCTACTTTAAGTTTCTTAATAAATACCCTTAGGACATTAATTAGCATTTGCCATTAAGAAATCATTGACACTTTATTTTCTCTCTCACTTTATCCTTTGACAATTGACTGTACTTCCTCTCAACTTATATTTGAGAAAAAAAGAAGTATTATTTATTGGACTTAAATATAAACAAAATCTAACTAATTTTGTCATATTTAGTGTTATCATTATTAAAACATCCTTTATTTAATTTTAATTCTATTTTCAATAACTCTTTGTTATTATTCTAATGAAGAATATTTTAGAAATAATCTTATTATTTTTTAAGAATAATAAAATTAAATGATTTTAATTAACTTTCTTAATTAATGTAAAATTAATTATTTTTATTTATATAGAATATATGTTTCCCGGGAAAAACATGGAGGGGCACTGCCGCACTACTTGCCATAAGCATGTTAAATGCTACCCGGATTTCAGAAATGCATGAAACCCACGAGAGTCCATTATTCAAAGCAATCTCCTTAAACATTGTACTACTACAGTGCTAGTTTTTGCAATTTTCCTCTTTCTCCTTTTTTAGACAATCCACGGGTATAGCAGATAAGGCACATTTATTAATTCATACACCGTTAATAGTAATGCCTGTATCCTGTTAGGTG
This sequence comes from Glycine soja, assembly GCF_004193775.1. Classification (NCBI taxonomy): domain Eukaryota; kingdom Viridiplantae; phylum Streptophyta; class Magnoliopsida; order Fabales; family Fabaceae; genus Glycine; species Glycine soja. The sequence continues at coordinate 43,820,419 of NC_041020.1, forward strand.
AAGTCAAGTTACATAAATCACACATATTTGGATTTGGTTAAAAACCAAATTCTCAAGATATTTATCATTCACAATGAGATCTTTTTAATGATTTCTCCTATGTCTTTCTGGTTTTACTATATCCTCTTTCGGAGGGTTAATAACCATACAGTATACTTTCCTCTTTCTGCTTTTTTGAGAAATCTTCTTTGTCTAAATCACCTTAATTAATTTCTTGTAATCTACCAATATATTCTCGTATGTCATCATTACATGTTTTTTTTTTTTGGTGTAATTATACATCCACTTTAACTTATTTAATTTTTATACTCTCGTTTTTCTCTTTCTTTAGTAAGTACTTTACCACCACAGCTAAATTTCAGCGCCTTTTTTTCATAAAAAACTCTGCCTAAGAATTTATAGTGAGTCTCATACTTTGACATAGAAGAGAATTATATTATTTTCTTTTCATATCTTTTGATATTTAAAATTATTATACATAAATTAAAAAATATTTAATATAACTAAAAATTATAATATTTAAACTAAAAGATCATAAAGATCTTCATCAATAGAACATAAATAATCAGATAACTAAATTTAATATTACATTTCAACCCAAAAATTTTAAGGCTTAAATTTATTATTCTTCCTGGCTTATATTACAAAAACAAAGGGAATCGGGGGGGAAGGATGTCATTTGGCGTCATTCCTACCGTATCAACACCCTATTGCACAAAACTCCAAGAAATAGAACATTAAGGAAAGAAGATGAATAAGCATAATAAGACCAAGTTGATTCTGTAATTTGGTTTCTTGTTCTTGGAACTAATCAATTCAATCAATAAATTTTTAGTCCTTTGAAGAAGCCCCACACTCCTCACAGTTATTGGTAGATATACGCTTAACTTAGTATTTTTTATTATCTTATGTATTTAAATGGATCAGATGGAGATCTGGAGTTGATTCATTTATATTTCGGCTGTTACTTCCTGCACCCTTTCTGGAATGTTTTTTTTTTTTACCTTCTGGATTGGTCATTCCAGAAGCCAAAAAAGGGGTGCATTCCGTAATGTAATTTTACATTTGGGATTTGACCATTCCAGAAGCCATAAAGGAGATGTTGGAAGCAACTTGGAAGGTGCAGGAAACAATAGCCTTATGTTTTTATTTGGTTTTTGTCCAGCCATGAGAACAAATGAGTCTTTAGGTCCAATAGTGAAAAAACATAATTTCTCAAAAAAAAAGGTGTTTTTTAAAAGAAAATATGGTGTATTATGGACCGCCTATGAAGGTTGTCCACCTCAAAACTTACTCAAAAAAACAAAAAAATAAACATGGATGAATCAAACAGTAAAATTTAAAGAAAGACTTCATTTACATCACCCCAAACATTAAATAAAGCGTAAAAAAATAAAATATCTAACTTTTTACATGAATTTTTTTATAAATATTCAAATATAAAAAAAGATATTGATATATATTAATCAAATTCCAATTAGTAATTATCTAAATATACCAATAGGAATTTGAAAACATATTCCAACTACAAATGAATGTGAATGTGTTAGAAATATAAAAAAAAATTCAATATTTTTTATATAAATAAGAGAATTAATAGGAAGATATTGTAAGAGAATTTAAAATTATTTTTTTCAATTTGTTTAATTACCTAATTATAAATGTTTAAACCGAGGCTTCCGATTTGCCTTGTATATTCCTGTAAAAAAATTGTCTTGCATATAATGAATGGCGTCTAAAATACGCAAGGTTTTAAATTATATACGTAACATGTTACTTAAAATATGGGTGAAAGTTGCAATCTGTTTTGTGTTATGTGCAAGTGTAACGTTTGCTATTGTCATGATATAGACTGACATAACTTTCTCTATGATGGCGATATTGTTCGTATAAAAGCTGAGTTTTCAATGTCGTAAAAATAGTTTATCGATAATATAAGAAGATGATAGTCCTAGTGAAGTATTGAAAATAGTACATGGCTTAAACAATGTTGCAGAATTAAGGTAAATATTAGGGAAATATTCATCAATCTCACATCTAACTCAAAATCTTAAAACATCAAATGGGTGACATTTTTTTATTTTATATTTTTCATTAAGTCGTGCATATATATTTTAGCCTATGCAAGACTAATGGTCACTTAAATTTTCAACAAAAAAAACATAATTGAAGAATACACTTGAAGAACAATTCTGAATATGTAATCAAGAGAAGCTAAAGGTTAAAGGTTGGTTTAAAAGTTGATGCACAGAGAAGGGTGAGTGAGTCATGGATTTCATATCTCTCTCCTGACAAAATCAGTATTATTTTCCTCTTGCTACATTCAAAATAAACACTTGGGGAAACGAAAAAATAAGAATAGAAAGTAGAAGAATGATACCAAAAAAATTTTAACTTGAAAAATACTTTTAATATAAAAGGTAAAAATCATGGGACCAAGCGAGTAAATATTTTCACTATTAAAAGTAGGATTATAATTATTCTCTCAATACAAGAAAATATCTCTCAATTTTATCCAACAAGGATGATTTATAACCGTGAAATTTGAGTTTAATTGATAGTCATTTTTGACTAAGAATGATTAGAATTTTTTTTACTTTACTGTTGTTTTTAATGAAATAATGAGAAATTTAATATATGTTAATTTTGTAACAGCAGGATTCAAAAGAAAAAAATTACAAGTGTTTTGAAAGAAAATTGAAGCAAAAACGTGAAGAAAACTCTTGAAGAAAAAGTTGAAGATAGGCTTAGCACATCACTCTCGCTTAGCGGTGAGCTCAAGCTTAGCGCGAAAAAAGCCCACAAAGAAGCTTAAAGACGCGCTTAGCGCAAAATTTCGTGCTAAGCGCATTAACGTCTCGCTAAGTCCAGACATCACCGCGCTTAGCACGTGATCACTCCGCTAAGCCCAGAGGGGCACACATAGTGTGAGGTTGCGTGGATTTTAAGCTGGAACTATAAAAGGAGTAGGAAGCAAACAAGAAAGACACACCGATACTCAGATATCTCCACTGAATATACCTGCATCTCTCATAGGGGAACCCTTTCTCTTTAGCCATTCTCCCCTCCTCCTTTATCCATCATTTTTCTTCTTTCATCCACATTAGCCCCTAAAGTATAAAACATCTCATGGTCACAAGATGTTAAACCTCATTGTTAGGAGCCTAACATGCCTAACTACCCTTGATACATTGTTAAGGTGTTCCTCTATTTAATGCAATGTTAAGGTGTTTCCTCTATTTAACTCATTGTTAGAGATAGAGTGATCTTATTTTGTCTATGCATACATCTTCAAACTTTCATGTAATTTATTGTTTTATCTTTGCAAAGGGATTTGGGAGGGATAGAAAATAGATAAACTAGGTTCTTCAACGTGAGGGATCAAGTTGAGTATCTTAGTAAATATGACTGAAAATTCAAATAACATTAAATAAAGGAACACCTTAACATTGCATCAAAGATAACTAGACATGACAGACCCCAACATATTTTAAGTTCTGAATTTATCTTTAAGCATTCAAATGCATTATCATCATCTTTATCTTTTATCTTTATCATATTTTACTTTAAATATTTATCTTATCTTCTATCTTTCTTTATCTTCTATTTTAAATTTCTTATCTTTCTTATTCTTGACTTTCTCCAAATTTTATATTTACAATTTTTCATTTCTTCTAACTATCTTTTGCTTATAAATTGGGTTTGCATCAATCTAAGTACAAATAAAATTTTTGTAAACTCGACACTCGGACTTCCGTTTTACTTTAATACTTATGACAATTTGGTACACATGTCAATGATACAATTTCTCTCAACTCTCACCAAGTGTGGTGAAAACTAAAACTCTCTTTTTGGCTATCACTCTTGCTTTAATTCTCTTTGGATGGGATGAGATGGATACTCTAACTCTTGTCTCCCTACTTATAGGAGATGGGTGTGACTCCTTCAAGGGTGAGTGCTAAATCCAATAAATGAGTTACATTCACAAAGCTACTTGTAACTCTAATATTCAATTTCCTAAATGAAGTGTGTAAGTCTTAAGGTCAAAGAAATCAATTCCAAACCCTTGGAAAAGTGCTCCACAACTTCCTAGACATATTTTAGAATGTACTATTCAATTTTCCATATATTTGAATATGAACCAATTTTGATTATGGAGAAATTTTCAAGGCAAAGTAATAACTAAGATTTGGTGATAAAAAAAATCAAGAAATTAAGGAAGACATCAATGTATTGTTATTAGTTTTCAAATCCTATTGAGGTTTACATCTAAGTTATGATATATCTATTTAATATAATTTTTAAAACACGGATTGTTACGCTCCCATGTCAGCCTTTTATAAGCTCTGGTAATATTTTCACGATTTCGACATTTTCAATGGGTTGTCACCTGCATGTTTCGGACCTTAAAGTAAATATGGAGTTTCGTAAGTTCAAACCATCTCATCTAAAAAAAAAAACCATCTCATTATTATTAGCAATTTCTGTAAAATGTTTTCTTTAAAGGATGTTCACTTGCGAATACGTTTATGCATGCTGTCTATTGTCTAATGTATATAGTTTCCTATGCTAACGATATATAGAATTTCCACCGTCAGACAATATTTATACCAACACAAAACATTAGGATCTTTTGAGAATCTTACACTAAAACGCGTTTTGGGATAATAAGATGTTATATTAATTTAACCCAGATCAACTTACGATTAGCGAAGACCAAGCGTAGATTGAAAGGAATCATAATTTAACCATAAAGAACCATTTGAATTGTGTAGCTTAATTACGGAGAAGATGGGGAATCCATATAATGGACGGGTACTCCAAATGTCGTTATCTGATCGGATATAATATATTTTTAAATTGCACCTGTGGTTTTCATTCCTCTCCCTGTGTCGACCCCTACCTGCAAATCAAATATAGTTTTTGTGCATTCCAATATTTTATTAACTATGCAATTATTTATTGGCACATGGTGTTTTGAATGTGTATTATGTATATGTAATATGTGATCTTGTGAATGTGTTAAAGAGTGAGCATAGGATACCAATTATGGAGATGAGGAAAGATACAGCATCGATTGGATGATAAGCTCCAAATGCGTAAAGCCAAAAGTTGTTTGTTGAATTGGCTAATAATATTATTATAGAAAATAGTAAATTACATTTTCCTCTAAATTAATCATGTTATCCTACCTTTCTTTCTCTTTTTTCCATTTAACTCTATGAGATGTATCTGGATCGCCGGCGTCATTCAGTTTCTGAATATAATATGTTGCCAAACGAGTTGAACCTGCACTGCTTTTATTAAATGTACTACAGTTCATCATTATTTTTTTCTTCTGTTAAATGGTTTTGTTGCTAATTTTGACATAACAATATTGCGTGTTTGATCTTCCAATTCACTAGTCAGAGCCCAAATCAAGAAGATGATGCAATTTAGAGGTATAATGTTGATCTAACAACGAAAAAAAAAAAATGATTGCGAATTTGAATTTTTCACTAAATTGATTCACTCAATGGATGATGTTGATTTATCTATTTTTTTATTTCCATTTTCACCGAAAATTGCAAATAGTGCTGAAAATTTATTTGTGTGAATTTAAAAAAAAAAATCTTTGAAAATGAATAAATCACCATTTTAATTCTTGAAAATGTATAGCATTGTAACATTACATCCATGGAACTAAGAAAATTTCAAATAAATGAAAGTGCAATTTGTCGATCACATATATAATCCAAAACTCAAAAAAAATTGTGACTTAAGTGATAATATTAACATATATTTATAGATAAAAATAATAATAAGTGACTAAATTTAGAAATTAGGATAAAATAATTAAAATTTCATAGACTTGTCTAGAATTTTCTTAATATAAACGACTAATGTGGTAGCGTATTACATTTTCACATACCAAAATGGTGGTTTACTTTGCAAATCTTATAAAAAAAACAAGTCCAAAATTGAAAATGATTTTTTTTTGTATTTTTATTTCTCATTTTCAAAAAAAAAATATCCTCCATTCTTTATAAAAATCTCATAACTCTATCATAGAATTTCCTCTTCATCTTTTTCCTTTTCTTCCTCTTCTTTATATCTTCCAATATATTCGACGTTCATTCGCTACAGCAACTATGTCTTCCTTACACTCTTGGTGCTTTATAGTGAAACAGTTCCTAATTAGCTCCACTTCTAATCCAATTTCTTCACTAGTGAGGATCAACTCTTCAATTGAGTATGTGTTTGCATGGGTGTCCAACTTGATGCAACGGAGTAGCAATTAGGCAATTGCTTTGACATTTTTATCTCGAAATGGTAACGCGTATTTTTTTGGTTCAACGTAGTCTAGACACTTTTCCAAACACAACCTTTAGTAACCTCAAATACATGTCATTTAACACAACCTCTATTCATCAAACTACAAGTGATAACATATACACATTGTGACGGTTTGTGATTGAACCACGATAATATATAAGAAAGTGGTCTCGATTTTTAAAAATATAAAACAAGTAGTCAATTAACAAACATATTTTTCAAACATTTAAAAAAATTAAAATGAAATTTATTTTTCAAAAATAAAAAATATTTTCTCAAAACAAATAGGCTTTTTAAACATTTTCAATAAGTCTAAAAATTTAATTATTATTATTATTTTAATTTATTGTTTTCAAAAATTTTGTAGCACACTCAAAATTCTTCTTCTCTTATTTTTTGGGAAAATCCATAATGCTCCATCATCTAATTCCCTAGTCATCTTCTTCCCCTTCCCTATACCCGCCAATCATTCATAATTGACTTTCAAATTGACCTACATTTGTCTCTAAGACCATGTTGTCCTTGCATTTTGTAGTGCTTCCAACCCTAAAACCGTCCCTGATCTTCGGTTCCAACATGCTTACTTCACCAGAAGTGCTCAACCCATCAACTGATTCATGACCCCAAAGTATATATCATTCCATGCAACATCTATTCCTAGAAGTGTGAGCAATAACATGTACAAAACTACAAATTGCGAGGGTCTATAAACTAAGGTTGTTTGTGGTATGATATATTTTAATTTTTAGATGAAACATCATTCGAATTAAATATAAAATAAAAATATGATTCGATTTGATTCCATTTAATTATAACATTAAATTTAAATCAAATTTTTGTGTTTTAGTTCAATTCAGTTTGCCAATTTTTTATTTTATTATCATAATATAAAATCTATCAATTAAAATTATATAATTATTCTATTATATTATTTCAAAAATGATTTTTATTTTTTGTTAAATTTTGTTTAACATATTTTACTTAAAAATTATTATTTTTACTTTTATTTAATAATAATATAAAATGATATTTTCACTTTTATTTAATACTATGTTTTAACAATATTAGTACATCATTTTTTAACTTATGAAAGTAAAATATACATCTTGACTATAAATAAAATAATAATAATAAATTATTTAATACTTATAATTAATTACCACGATAAAATTAATGTAATTATAATATCCGATTTATTCGGATTGATTCAATTTTTTATAACAAGACCTGAAAATCAAACCAATCCACAAAAAATATGTAATTTTTAGATTTTTTGTTTTTGTGATATCCAACTTAAGTGATTTTTGGATTTATTTGACGATTTACAAACAATTTGATTCGATTTGAACACACCTATTATGAACCACCGCAACAAGTGGCACCTAATTTTGAAAATAGAAAACAGAACGTCAAAACAAAAACATTTTTAAAATCCTGAAAATTTGAAAATGAAAATCATTTTCAAAAAAAAAATATTTTTTTAAAACAAATAAAACTTTAAAAAAATAGTTATTTGTACTGGAAAAAATTTGCATAGGTAAAAGACTAATTATTCAAATTAACACAAAGTAATTAGTCACTGAATCTCTAAATACATTATGATGTTGTTCATTACAGAAAGAGATGGCCGGCTTCAACTATACGACTCAAATCAGGAACTTTATTTTGGGTAAAATGAAAATATAGTGATAAAAAATGTAATTTTAAGTAAATCTAAAAATATATTTTCTTTTGAAAATGCATTTTTGGTATTTTTATTTCTTGAAAGCATAAAATAAAAGTCAAATCAAATGTATTTTCAGAATTCTAATATTTCAAGAATGAAAACAGTTTTTAGAAAATGAAAACAGAAAATAAAAATGCAAACCAAACATACCCTAACTAATAGTGTTTTTTATAAAGATACCAGAATTCTCTTATATTATATATATGGGACAGATCCGTTTACACCAAATCTCATCAATTAAATTTAATCAATCTAATGGTTCCAAATATTTCAGCTAATAAATAAAATTAAAACAAAACACAATTAGTTAGAGCTATATTTAAAATTACTTGATCATATTTTTTCTGTAAGCGTGTGGATTAAAGATGAGCACACCAATAAGGAAAGATATGGTCCTCCTATAACTGTATCATGGCTAGGTTTTTGGGATGTAAGGATGGAAAAGGCTCTCCCCATGAGACCCCATCTACCCCATTCACGTAAGGACCAAGTCCACGAGGATGCGGGTATAGTACTCTATAAGTAATCATTTATAGCAGAGAATTAAACATCTTTTTGAGACACTTGGTGCTAAATGGAATAGTAGTCTTCATACTATTAATTAACATAAGTGGCAGTGGTTGGCTGAGGTGGAAAATAAAAGGTCAATGCTGTTACTTGTGATGGCAAAAGTTGTTCATATATGAGACTAGATGTAGCTAGGGTTGTTGGAAATTGACGGAGAAAAGTTATTACGAGGAATCACAATATATAATTATTATTTTCATGTTTGCTTTAATCCTATGAAGTGTATCGCATATACATCACATTTCACAAATAAAAAACACGAAAATTAAAGTAAAAAGTATATGAAATCATGAGACGATTACAAACACTATATTTAAAAAGAAAAAGAGTGATGAACTTAATTACAATGTAAAATAATTTTAAAAAAAACTCAATCACAAATCATTATATGGGATAAGTTTTTTTTACTTTTATAAAAATTATATAAACCATGAATTATGATTGAATGACAATATAATATTATTTTTAAGTATATATTGCTAGGTATATGATGATTAAATTCTTATTTAAAAGGAATGATTAAGATTATAATTAAATACAATATTAGTATAAATTATTTATGTATAATTGTATCAATAAAACTAACTTTATTTTTAATTCTATCTGTATATTGCATTGTTAAATTCTTATGACATATAGGTGACTAATGCCAATTCTGATAGACATGTAATTTTTTTTCTTCGAAAAATGCATCATAATTATTAGAAATAGAGTAACGAGATATAGAATATCTGAATTGTAATCAATCGCACATCATCATCTGATGAAGAATTCTAGCGGAACGAAATTAGAAAGAGAAAAGAAAAAAAATGAATCCACAAATCCACATGGGGTCAATGATTATGAAGTAATAATATCTTGGCTTGGTGGTCATTTAGTTATATCATCAATTATGAGTTTGACTGTGAGGTAAGATGTCTTATCCCTCTTGTAATCCTCAAGTCTATTCTTAATTAAGTTCATCTTGAGCAGTATCGATCGAAGACAATTCTAGTTAACTCCAGTGCATATATATACACATACATTGTTCACAACGTGATAGAAAGTACTAATTTCTCAACTTTTGAAAATAAAATGAACGGTTTTGAATTAATCATCAAGATTTTCAACAAAGTACTCGTTAAAGAATTAATTAACAATACAATTTTTTAACAAAATCTTGATGCATTAAAATTATGGTGAAGTATATACAATAATGATTTTTTTTATTTAATTCTTTAATCTCTTATATTTAATTAACCACACACACATACGTACATATCAGTTCACATTCACAATGACATGTCCCTTATATAGGATGCTGATGGGGAACAACAACAAGCCAGTCCAGGGCAGCTAACTGAACTTTTATAGTGTAACGTCGTCGTCTTGGTGATCAAACAATACGAGCATATTCCCAGACATGTTTCGTGCCACTCTAACTTGAAATATACGTCACTTTAGACACGTACGTACGTATGCTCGTACTTACTATAGTAGTAAAAAATAACAACAATGGAACTACAACACCATGTACGTACGTATGCTCGTACTCACTTCATTTGTGCGACATGGACAACATATATGTTGTTGACTTCAATATAATGAGTGTGGAGGTCCTTGTAGCCAAATGAGTTTATCATCATAACAAGGATATAACTGACTCTCTATAATCGCTTTTTATACTTAATTTTTGTTTTTTTGAAATTTTTTATTTCAATAATTAATGTAGACTAATATTATAAGATAATTATATTAGTTATTTATTATTAGCGAAGTTTATTTTATGTGATCAAATTAAGTGAGTTCATTAGACTATTAAATTAAATGATATAAACTTAAATGAATAGATATCAGTATTAACCTGTCATTAGAAGATAATAAAAATCCTATTAGGTTAACAACTATAACAAACATATGATCCCTAATATAGTGAGTCATAACACATAATTTATCTTCTTTCCATCTGAAGAATTACGAAGGTCTCATTGAGGAATAAAAAGAGACTATGGTTGAGGAGGAATTATAATGTCATTATTTATGATCGTGATGGATAGTCACAAAGATCTTACAACAAATGTCAAAAAATGCCTAGATCAGGAACCAACTATGAATCCAGGTATTTTATCTAATTCTTGATAATCAAACATGTTGTAGATCCTAGACTTTTGGTGAATTGTCCTAAATTACATATATACTTGTGAATTTTTAGTCTCCGCATGAAGAATAAAGATTAAAGATAATTTCAACAAATGGTATCAGAGCAGGTCTTTAATGTTTAATTATTAACAATTAGATAAAATACTTAGATCCATAATTGGTTCCTGATCTAAATGTTATTAGACATTAGTTGTAAGATTTTTGCGGTTATTCATCACGAATAATGACAATATGGTTCTTCCTCAATCAGAACTTGTTTATTCTTCAATTGGACTTTCGTAACCCTTCTGATTAAGATAATAGAAACTATGTGTGATGGTTCGGTATATTGGAAAACGTAATCTTCTTATAATGTGTTAACCTAATAAGGTTTAATTTCATTATCCCCTAATGGACCAACACTGACATTTGTTCATTTAAGTTCATATCATCTTATTTAACAATCTAACAGATTCACTTAGTTTGATCACATAAAATAAAAATCACTAATGATTAATAATTAATATAATTATCTTATAATATTAGTCCAAATTAATTATTGGAATAGAAAATTCCAACAATCTCCCACTTGAGCTATATATTCTAACAATTATATAAAAAATTCTTATATGTGCATCTGTACGTTATTTATCTTTAGACTTTCACCTTAAGAACTTGATTTATCTCATGTATCAATAATGAAATCATTGTGGTTTTCGTCACTACAACAAATGTAACTATACCTCAATGACTATCATATCAATACACTCAATGACATAGATCAATATGAATAAGCAACATGAAAATTACATGCAATGTGATCTCAAACATGCTTATTTTCCATTGGTTCAACTTAAGTCTTTAGCAAGATCAATCTTAAGTCCTTAAGTACAATTTAAATATTGTACTTAAATAAATAAATTTCATAATAAACTTATAAACCGTAATTTTTATTTATGCAAAAAATCAAACACATGAAATTCGAATGCAAACATAAAACATAATGTCATTGTTCATGATCGTGATGGATAACCGCAAAAATCTTATAACAAATGTCGAAGAATGCTTATATCAAGAATCAACTATAAATTTAAGTATTTTATCTAATCCTTAACAATCAAACATCTTTAATCCTTAATAATCAACTATATTGTAGACTTTACGACTTTTGGTGAATTGTTCTAAATTATAAACATATGAATTTAGGTATTTTATCTAAATGTATTAATTAATTATCAGTTATAAATATCATCATGTTTCTAATATTTTCTTTCTGAATTTAATTTTTATTTTATATGATTACTAGTATTTTATAACTTTTACTTTAACCAAAACAAATGATGTTGTATGTTTTAATTATTAATTGTTAAAATGAATTTTGATTATTTTCCTTTCAACTTTGGTAAATTAATGACTCTTGGGCATGAAAATCTACTAATTAATTAGTTTTTTATGCTTTGGCTCGTATAAATTGCTGGTTGAACAGGTCAACTTGTTCACCAAAACTTATATATATCTACCTCTAATTTCAACATATTTGTTTATTTAGAAAATTGTAACAAAAACATATGTAGTTTGATATGTAAATTTTTGGATAGTCCAGAACTCCAGATATAGATCGACTCAAGTTTGGCATTTGATAGAGTGTGAATCATCCGAAGCATACGCCATTCAAGCTCATAACTAGTTATGGGACTATGGATCATTCTAACAAACTGAGCATGTAATATAGCAAATGCCCAATACTTGAGAGTTTGTGGACGGTCCGTGTATATACACCAATCTAGCATAGCAAGCACACGGGTTTTTCAAGTGCTAGAGCAATTGTGAACTATATAAATTCTAGATAGATTGAGCATAGCAAACACCCAAACCTTTAAGACTCAATATTGTTTAAGGAATTGTAAATAGTTTAGATTGATTAAGCATAACAAGTACTTACGCTTTTAAAATTAATGTTTAAGAGATTGTTGACTGTTCATCTGATTAAAAACTCTTCAAAATAGATGAGCATGTGATCCTTAAATCCTAATCAAATTCAATAAATAAGTATGATTTTTTCACATTATTACTTACATCAGGTCAAGCATAAGAGTAATTATTTGGATTTATTGAGTTCAACTAGTTTTAGGATCCTTAGACATGAACAATAGCACTTTCTATAAATTCTAACTTTTATTTTATTTTATCTTTAGCTAAAATTGTAAATTTAGTCATCATATTTATCTCAAAATTCAATTTTGATTTTTTTATAATTTAATTTATGAATTTTGTCACCCAGATTTTTACAATCTATCTTAAAATTGAACAATGACCATTAATTATTTATCTTAACCTCCACGTGTCGTCGTTTTTATCGGATGTTGATAGTCACATGTCACAATTTTATGAGAAATTGACGTTAATTAAGTGCACAAAATTAATGTCTAATAAACATATAACATATAACGGTCAAGGTTGACAAATAATAGTCAATGCTCAATTTCAAGATTTGACAAAATAGTGAGATAATTTCCAATTTCGGAATTTGATAAAATAGTGAGATGATTGTAAATCAGGGGACTAAATTTGTTAACTAAATTATAGGGGATCAAAATCAAATTTTAAGATAAATAAGAAAATTAAATTTATAATTTTACCTTATCTTTAATAAAATAGTAAGTTTTTTGTTATTATTTCCTTGTCACCATATCTGCGTAGAAAAAGAGGAAAACTACTAGTAAAAAACATATTAGTACAAAATTATCCACGACAATACTTTATTTTTTGGGATGATGGACGGTGCAGCGGGGGACCCCATATGGTTCAATTTTCTTAAGCCCTCAGGATGACTATGCAGTGACAGAGTATCACGGACGGTCCTATCACCTTGCATTGGAAAAAGAGAACCTCAAACACTGCCCCCCACACTACATACTACTACTAGTGTAGTGAATTGACCCCACACAAGCATCGCTGTCTCTCTGTGTATCAATGCTTCTCTGACCTCCCTGTTTCAACAGTTTCTCGCATGCCCTCATTGTAATTATGGCTTAATCATTCAATACCAACAACTAAAGCCTCTTACAAAGGCCAGTAACTTTTCTGTTACCCTCGTCCTCGCGAACACCATCATTTTCACCTTGATTTCTTCAATATCACGTGCACAACCTTTTTAATACGTACTTATAGTATATTACTACTAATAGTCAACGAGTCAGTCAACGTATGCATATAAAGTAACTTTATTTACTTCTACCAAAGCCCAAAGGTGGTATACTGGTAGCTTTAAAATTTCAGTATCTTTAAGCTAATACTACTACCAGTATAGTATAGTAGGAGTTTGGCTTAAATAAGCTCTATTAAGATTAATTATGATTTCTTATATTTATCTTGTATTTTATATATCACATTACTTATCATATTTTTTTTATTTTTCTCCTTTTTTTTACTTGAGGTTTAAACACTGCAAGGAATTAATTAATGTTACCTGAATCCGCTGATCATTATTCCTACTAATTAAGATAATCATTTATATATGATTTTTTTTCTATTTGCTAGACCTAAGGCAGAAGAAATGCGACTCACTGTCTCGAACACACACACACACATTCTTCTTCTACCTATGTGTGCATGTGGGTAGTATCTGTTTTTAGAAAGTTCAGGTCTACTGTGTGTATGTGTGTGAGACTGAAAGAGAAAGAGTGTGTGTGTAGTGTGTGTGGTGGCCCATTAAAATTTATGACTGACTGCCACTTTGAGGATGCCATAATAAGATATTAAGAAAGAGGGTACGCGTCAAACCAAAGACAGCAAAGAGCAAATTAATTAATTAAATTGACATAGACTGACATATTATTTGTAATATAACTTGTTTCAGAGAAAAGAGCTAAGAATAAAAGAGTTCAGGTATGACATATATAAGATGCAGCTCACATATTATCTGTATAACTCTTATCTTATAATTAATAGAAATAATACTATGAAAGAAAAAATATAAAACAAGATATGTAATATGAGAGAGAGAGAAATGAGTTATAAAAATGTTTATAAAAAATAATATGAATCTCTGTCTCTCTCTATATATACTACCCATTATCATGTTATGATTATGTATATATGTGAGCTTTTGGTTTTATCTCTCAAATGATAAAGAAATCAAAACAAGAGAGCAGACACCAGTTGGAAGCCCTTACACAAGTTTATATATACAATACTTTTCAGGGGGTTAAATATATTTTATTCGATTCAAGTTTCGTCTATGGCTTTTTCTTGTCCTTTGGCAGAATAATCACATGAAGCCAGCCACTCTCTCTTTTACAGAATATGAGTACCCTCCAAAAAAAACTTATATTATATTCCTTGGCTTTAGCTATTCTAACATCCCTTGTTTTCTTGCTTGTACTGTCTGAAACCTTTGAAAGTTAGCTGTTTTCTTCTACTTTGCTAGAAAGCAAACCTTTCCAATATAGCTTCACTGCTCCCCCTTTTTCTAATATGCAAATGATACCCGGAGACCCCTTTTCACTATCCACTTCCCTCCCAGGGCTTCCCAATAATGAACAAAACACTAACACAAACCCTAACCCTAATACTCCACCGCCCAACAAAAAGAAGAGAAATCTACCCGGAACACCAGGTAATGCAAAATCATTTTTTTTAATTGATTAATTATTCTCAAATAAATTGATTTTGCCACTTTTCTTCAAACGGGTTTTAACTTTTTTTGAATTTGGATTGGATTATTATATATGCAGATCCAGATGCGGAGGTTATTGCTCTTTCGCCAAAGACTCTCATGGCAACGAACCGTTTCATCTGTGAAATATGCAACAAAGGGTTTCAGAGGGACCAGAACCTTCAGCTCCATAGGAGGGGTCACAACCTTCCATGGAAGCTAAGACAGAGATCAAACAAAGATATTCGGAAGAAGGTATATATCTGTCCAGAAAAAACCTGTGTCCACCACGATGCGGCAAGGGCTCTCGGTGATCTCACCGGAATAAAGAAGCATTATAGCAGAAAACACGGTGAGAAGAAGTGGAAGTGTGAAAAGTGTTCGAAAAAATACGCAGTTCAATCTGATTGGAAAGCTCACACCAAAACCTGCGGCACCAGAGAGTATAAGTGCGACTGTGGCACCCTCTTCTCAAGGTAGTTAATTAAATCCATACACTTTTTTTTTAATGAATATTCTGATGTTGGTTTAATTTTTCATATGATTTGATCACGTGAAAAAGTGAAAATTTCATGTCATAGAAACAAAGTAGACATGGATCTGATTGTCCGTTACATAGTCACGTAAAAATTCAGCTTCGTCTATATCTATAACTATATAGTATTTATAAGTTTTGCAATCTTTTTATATTAGTGGATGAAATTATAAATGCTCATACATGTGTAAGTTTGTTTCGTTTGTTGGTGGATTGAGCTTGGGATTTAATGTGCATATAATAATTGTGTATACATTAGCAGTATAAATGATTAGGTAATTAATGGGCAATTTTCATTGAAATTTGGACAGGAAGGACAGTTTTATTACACACAGGGCATTCTGCGATGCCTTAGCTGAAGAGAGTTCGAGACTCACCTCAGTTGCTTCAACGAGCCTAAATTTTATGAGTGAAGATACAACTATGATGAACACACAAGCTAGTTTGTCGTCAAGTGGATTAATCAATGGCCAGGGAATGCAAAGTGTTTCACATTTTGGTCCACATGGGCTTCGTTTAATGAGCATGGGCACAGACCAACAAAGACCAAACTTGTCACTATGGTTGAACCAAGGAAATCACCACATTAACAACCCACTTGATGTGGCATCATCAAGTTCTTCTGGTTTGCCTGAGGTATTGCACATGGCACAACCTAATAATAATGCCTTAATTGGTTCTTCTACAATGTTCTCCAATTTTGGAATAACGCCTGCTTCTTCCAATTCATCTAATCCAAACTTATCTCTAATGGGGAAAAAGGGAGAAGGTGGAGCTTCAGATTTGGCATCAATGTATTCTGAGAGTCAAAACAAGAATTCAAACTCAGCTACTCCAATGTCAGCCACTGCCCTTTTGCAGAAAGCAGCACAAATGGGCTCCACCAGAAGCACCAATCCTTCAATTTTCAGTGGCAGTTTTGGAGTAATGAGCTCATCCTCCACGCAAAGTACTAGTCTCAATAGCAATTCAAACCAAAGCTCTGACCAACTTAACCACGCCTTTCAGAATTTTAATGCAACAAGCAGCAGTGCAACTCTGTTGGGAAGTTCTACTAACTTTAGCTCGTTGACGCATTCATCAAACGGTTTTGACCAGTTTCTGATGGAAAACAATGTGGAGCCGACCCAGTTGAAGCTCCATCCTGGCTCAAACATAATGGAGCAACATAACTTGACAAGAGATTTTCTTGGCGTGAGTGGAAATGGAGGTGGACATCATGCATTTCTACCCCAAGAGCTGGCAAAGTTTGCTTCCTTAGGCTCATCAATGGGATTGAATCAGTTCACTGCAGGCCATCAATGAAGTCTTTTCTGACTATAATTAACTCATAGTATGACATATCTAGTGGTCCCAATTCATGTGTAAAATAACACTAAATTATTGGGAAGTTCGTGAAGGTTGGGACCAAGTTAGAGCGAGTTCGAGATCAGAGATGGTTCTTTGTGTGTGTTGTCAGCGGTTCGGAGGGTAAAAGGGACCCACTGCATGTTTGAGATGAAAGAAGGAACAGCGAGTTCCCCGAGCAATGCATGTTCTTCAAGTAGTTGTTGTTCTTGTTTGTTTGTCTTCTGTCTTAACCTTGTTATCGTTTTTGGCTTCTCTTCCTCGAAACAAGTGAAAATTAGTATAAAGTATAAAAAGCAACCAGAAAATAATGAGAATTTGATTGAAGAGCAAAAAATGGGAAAAAAATTTGAAATAAATAAACGTACTATACTAGTATTAGGTACTTTTATTATCGCTGACCGTGAGTCAAAACTCGGTTACTGGACAACCCTACATGGCGTGGATTATTAGTTCCCGTGTTAACATAACTTATGAGAAGGTTGAATATTTTGTGTATTGAAATCATTATAACAATAAATGACTCTAGACAAATTTACACGTTGGATATGTTAGTCATATACTCTTATAGTCTTATGGTAACCATATTATTTTTAATATGATTAAGGGAAGTTCACGAGGAGATAAGCATTTCCACGTACGTTTCTTATTCGGTTGCCTTTTTGGTAGATATCAAGTGCTGCACAGTAATTTTAAATAGCCAGAATCCAGATGCTGGGCTAACTTTTCCATAGACTCTAAGTATATAGTGATCAAATCTCTAGCTAGTGGCTACTGATAAGTGTTAAACAGTGAAGGTTTCGTTTGAGCCGTTTGATTTTTCAAATACGTACAATTTTATAGTAGTAGTAATTAAGATTGAATTAAGACTGCTTACTATTTTAGTGCTTGCTTTCATTGCCTGTTGCTTTCAGGTCAAACTTCTTTATTTGGTGGTATACTGAATTACTAAAAAATAGTCTATGGTTGCTATTTGCTGCTTTGCACAGTAGAAACGGTAAATGAAATATAAAGTTGGTTTAATAATAAAGAGAAAAGAAATAAAAAAGAGTTTACAGATTCGAATTTCTTTATTAATACAAATTAAGAATACTAATAACAACTAACATTTACTTTACTGATTAAAAAAATAAAAATTATAAAGTATGCCCTAGGCTGGTTCAATCCCTTGCAGTTCAGATGTTTGGAAAATGGAAACAACAGCCAATCCAAGCATCATTAAGCAAACTTCACTGGCTGATGTGGAAAATTTTAAATAGCTGTTAGGTTTATTAACTTAATGAAAACTTACTACAATGGATTGATGGAATTTTTTTATTGGTAAATGTTAATTTGTTAAAAATATTTGTAATGAAAAATAAGTTTTGTTAGAAACTTACAAAGATGTAATGGAAAATGAAATACCATTTGCATAGATGAATATTGAATAGATCACACAGACATATAAAATACAGTTTTTAAATAAGATTTTACCTTATCTAAAAAAAAATATTTACCTGATGTCACGGTACTCTTTGGCATGGATGAAATATTAATACGTACCCACTCATACATGATACTAAAACCAGCTCCATACGTTGATTGGGGTAAAATATTTACATTTAAAAGTTCACTCCATATTATAATATAAATTTTTTTCATGAACAATGCTAATATAATGAGATTTAAACATATAATTCTCACATACTTAACAAGTATAACTCAGATGTCAATGCACACTGAATTTATGAAAAATGGCTTAGATTTAATCCTCGCAAAATACATTCTTAGATAAGAATGAAAAATTTTAAATATGACTAAATTTTAGTCAAGAATTAATCTCACAATCAGTTCAAAGAATTTAAATTTGTAAAGATACCTTAGCATACCACTTAGGAGCCTAAGAGCCTAATTACGGTGATAAAATAAAAAACACATATAACCACATGTAAATCACCACTCAAATCCTCTACAACTAGGCCAATCCTAGTAGGTTATTTTACAAATCTAAATGTTTATTCTTTAATAAGAATGTTTTTCTATATAAAGCATTTATTTATTTTTGGTTAATTTTTATTCCTTTTAAATATTATATATTAACTTTAATTCTTATTAAATTCTATATAAAGTTAGTATATCTTTTCTTAGATGAACCAAATTTTAAATTAAATTTATTGTAATATTAAACAATTTTAATTTAATTTAATTTTAAAATTTTGAATTTCAACATCTCATGTTAAGAAAAACTATTTGTATTAATTTTAATAATTTAATTCTGTATTTTGACTCAATTTTAAAATTGTTATATCATTAATTAAACCTTATTTAATGCGATAAAATATTTCTCATAATATAAATAATAATAAAAATTACTTTATTTGATTCGGTGATAAAAGTCCTCGTTTGGTTATAACTTTTCTACAATCTATCAAATGTAAATAATTACACATTTTTTAATATGCATCTATCATTTCTCATTTGGTTGAATTGAACTATATTAACTTGCCTTTTTCTCTTAAATAACCCTACGAGAAAAGAAGCCAATAAACAGTAAATGAATGCTTTCATTTTGTGTTAGTGTTCTAAGCAATGAATCGACCTTAATTATCTTGTGCTTTATTAAGATGCGTCTCTTCCTCGTGGACCTATATCATAGGACCTTACAAAGATGTACTTTGCGATCATTGCGAAACAGTGTTTGAATTTTGAATGCTTTCGAGGATAGCTTGTACATGTCCAATGGCCAATTGACGCGGTTCCATGTAAATACTAAGTAGATGGTAAGAGCATGATATTTGAACGTGCACAAAGGAAGAGATCCTAATAAATAAAAGGCTAAACATTTTGGATAAATACTCATATATTTCTAAAACTGTGAAGCAATGATAAATTAATTTTTAAAAGATAAAAAAATTTAAATTTAAATTTAAATTCTAAATGTATAAAATATACAATAAATTAATCCTTGATATTTTATATGTTAAAAATTTTTGTTTTTTTAAAAATTAATTATATAAAAACAGTTAGTTATTCTGTACAAAATATAAATTAAAATACAAATTTAATTAATGATCTGAGAAAAAACAATAAGAAGATAAGTATTTTAGTGAGAGCGAAAATCATAAAAAAGAGAGGTATTTTGGAATACCTCATTTTTCTCTTCTTCCTCTCTTCTTCTCTCTCTCTGCTGGTTTCGAACCGAAGACTCGTTGCTTGGGAAATGCATTCCAAACCATCAAATCGTTCGGGAAACCGGCGTTAATAAATCCAACGGATATTAAATTTATAACAAAATTCTCTTGCATGCATGCATTCTTCGATGTTGAACACTTGGAGTCTTGGACCCTTACCAATGCTTGGTGTGGTATTGGTATATATTTATTTATAAAATAAAAAACCAGACACACATTTGAACTACGTTGCATTCTATTTATTGGAGTTGTCACAATTAAACACTTTATCTAAGGTCTAAGCCCAAATAAAACTGGACCCATATTTACATAGTCATACTGTTTTTCTTTGTGACTCAACCGAAACCCAAAGTCTTAATTGCATTGCCACTTTATTAGTAGGGTGTTCTTAACGTGATTTGATTTAATTTTTAGATAAAAATTATTCAAATTAAATATAAAATACAGATGTGATTTAATTTTAATATAATATCAAATTCGAATTAAACTAAATCATTTTTTTTAATTTAGTTCAATTTCATATTTGTTTTATTTTTTAACCTATTATCATAATTTAAATTTATCTAGTAAACTTACATACTTATTATATACTTTTTATATAATTTTAAAAATTAATTTTTTTATTTTTTTTTTTAACATATTTTAGTTAAAAATTATTATCTTGACTTCTATTTAATATAAAATAATGTTACCAGCTTTTTTAATATAATAATAATTTGTACATCATTTAATATTTAACACTACTTTTTAACAATATTATTACTATCTTTTTTAACATATAAAAATAAAATGTACATATTAATTATAAAGTAAGTGAAAATTTAAATTATCTAATACTTATTATTAATTATCACAATAGAAATTAATATAATTATAATATACATTTTGTTCGGCTTGATTTATTTTTTATAATAAGATCCAAAAACTAAATTACAAAAAATATATGTTTTTTTTTTGTTATTTTTGGTTTAAGCAATTTTTTATTTTTTATATTAATTTGGTGATTTACAAACGATTTGATTTAGTTTTAAACATTCTTACTTATTAGTCCAAGAGCTAACTCTCAAGGCAATTGTAAACTGAAAATATTGCTACAACTAACTTTCAAAATGTAGTAGTTCTTATAAAATCAATGAGATGTTAATGTATAACTAATTTTGCAATTGATTCATTTATCACGAAAATAAGAAGAGGTCTATTGCTTTAAAACTACAATAAAAATTGAACTAGAACATTTTAAAATTATGTCCAAAACCAAACATTTTATTTGATTACATGTAATAAATGTATCATTATGCTTTGCCTTGTTACCTCAAAGAGACCCCTTATACATGTGTAGAAGAAATAAATGCATATACATGTGTTAGGTTTTTATATGTTTGGGATTTAGCGTGTTTAGTGGCACGAAATAGAGAAGAGAGGAAGGGAGGTGCACGGAAGTGTACGGAAATATTCACTCATGCGGTTTGGCACGCTAGAAATACCAAGGAAGTTCTTTAAAAAAACGTGGGTCCCTCCATGCAAAATTTCTCAGCCAAATTGTAAAGAATAGAGACGAAATGAACAGTACTTATGATAGCCAGCGCACAGAATTCCCCTATCCATTTATCACCTACAACAATCAAGACTTTATGCCCTCCTGCACATGATTCTTATCATAGTATTAAATTTTTGTTCAACATTATTTTTATATCTATTAAATATTTTTAATTTAAATGTTTTTTATTTTTCTTCTATCAGATAATCTTTATTTTTTATTTTTTTTTCTTTTCTTACTTATTTTTCTTTTTCTCTCTTACTTTTTATTTACCAAACACATCCTTTAAGACTTAAGTTAATAAGAAATTTTCATTGAACTTTGCACAGGAAGAACAGCTTTATTGCTCACATCACAGGGCCTTCTTAATGCCTTTGCGGTTGCTACCAATAAGTCCAAATTTTTAGAGAGAATGAAAAAGCATGTGAGTACAGTGATATATAGAGGGATTCAAATTTAAATTATTCTAAAATAAAAATTAAAAATCTAATTAAATAGATTTTCTTTTTTAATTTGTTTGTGTGATTTTTTTTCAAATTTATTTGATTTTCTATTATTTTTTAAACTAAATAAAATCATAACACTTATATTACTACAGGATTATTTGTTATATAATATATATATATATATATATATATATATATATATATATATATAGCTTGAGTTTCAAAATTATTTTACTATATTATATGTGTTATAAGAATATGTATATCACTTACTTTTTAGACAATATATTTAATTTAAAATGTATGAAAATTTGATATATTTTTATTTGAACATGTTTAATATATTAAGAATTTTCATAAATTATTATTAGTAACTTTTTAGTATAATTTAATTTTAAAAATGAAAAAAAATCATATAAATTTTAATGAAATAATATTTTAATAAAAATCACAAAAATCAACCCGAGTCAAATCATAAAATATTTATTTTTATGAAAATTGAATCGCAAATATGCTAGTGAAATATATTTGAGTTGTCAGAGTAAATTTTCTTTTTCTAGGTATAATATAAATATTTATATTTGATATTCAACTAATTCTTTCTTTCTTGTTGATCCATTTTGAAATAAAGTGATTTATCTAAATAAGACTTCATATTCAAAATTTTGATTCTAATTTCAAACTAGATTAAAGAATTTAAATATTAAATCATTTGTGTTCACGAGGTTTAAAATTTCCCTGTATATACGCATCTTTTGCGCAATTGGACGTTGGACCCTTAATGGCCTCACCAATGCTTGAGCCTCGGTTCCCATCACTAGTCGTGAAAGGGACGTACTTCCTATATTTTCACTATTGTGTTATGCACTTTTCATTATATTTTTTAAAATAAATGTATTTTGGAATCTAACTTTTTGAAATACAATAAAAAAATAAAAAAAAGCAATAACCGTCATCATCGTTAAATCCACATGAAGTTCAATACTTGAAAGTAGTCGAATGAGTTTTGTGGAATATGACATCAATAAATTTTATTTATGTTCTTTTTTCAGAATATTATTTAAATAAATTATTATGTGAGGTCAAATCATTACATTTTTTAAGAAATTAAAAATAATTAATTATATTTATATAAAAAAGTTTTTGTTATGCAACTAAATATCATGTGACAATATCATTTTTTTTCATAAAACGTAACAGAAGGTTTTTATTTATTTTTTAATTAAAAAATATATAATCATATTAATTAGTGTTTTTTAAGGAGGTTATCAATTAAATTTATAACAATTATTATATATTAATCATGTTATTCATATTAAATAAAATAATTTTATTATATTTTCTTTATCTATAAAATTCTGGAATCAAACTTTATTATCAGAGGATTTACAATAATTTATAAACATTATTCAAACAACTGAACTCTCATTTTTTTTTATTAGATTTAATAAATATTTATTAAGTATATGAAACAAAAAGTAATTAGTGCAAATTTGATACCTAAACATCTTTCTCTCTTTATATTTAATGTAATATTTATATAAACATATAAAATATTAAAATTTTCGTATATAATACCATATTTAATATACATACATTTATGTACCATTTAAAGTTGCATTTATACAATATATTATATTTAATGCAGTATTTATTATTTTACACAATATATTCTTAAATTTAATAATATTTGTTTAAAAATGAATAAATATTATTAAATATTATATTGATGAAATTATGAAATATTATATATTTTATAATTATTATTTTTAAAATATCATAACAAGATTTTAAAGATCACCATCCTTTACAATTTTTTTTTATAAAAAAACTGCATTGTTCTCAACCATTAAAATAAATTTTTACTAATATAAAATTTTAATCCGTATCCAAATTCTAGGATAGATATTATAGATTTATAGAAGAGTTATGGTAATAAATAAGATGAAACTACAGAAGTTGTGGCTATGATAGGCTTCTCTTAGTGAGCTAATTACAACGCAAAATGTAGTATTAATATTATATCTATTGGCTTAAATATGTTTTAAATCGTTGATAAATTAGCGGATTTTATTTTGGGGTCATAATAAAAAAATGTTAGTGATATTCTCTTCCTGACATTTTCCCTCAAATTTTTTTTTTATGATTGGTTAAAATTATTGAAAGTCACAATTTCTTATATGTTTTATTTTTTATTTAATGATCCTCTTTCCACGTTTAGATTAAATGAAAAATGAAATTTACCAAAATTAATGAGAGAGAGAAAGTGTCACTGATATTTTTCTAAAAAAATTGTAGAGTCCTTCATAAAATAAATTTGTTTTTGATCCTTGTTGTTTTGTTTAATCCATCTATTATGTCTATTTTCCATTTTAGTCCTTGAAATATTTTATTTACTTTGTATTAGTTTCTTTGAAAAATATTTGATAGGGACTAATAACAAATTATTCACATATTTTAGGGACAAAAATGAAATAAATATGTATTAGAAGAATTAAAACAAAAAAAAGGACCAAAAATAGTTTTTTATTTTATTTTGTTAGAGACTCAATGCTAATAATTTTTATTAGAGACCCAAAATATGATTTTATATACCAGGGACTTAAAACATATTTAAACTTATATTCATTACACACGTATATAGTTGATTTTTTTCTCCCTTTAAAATTTCATAAACATGCATTTAACATTTATACAAAATTTCTCACATAGATGATATGGAATTAGAGAATAGCCATGACAAAGAATAAGATGAGAACCACTAGGTTTGTGATTATGATTATGATCATGATTATGCCAAACTTTTCAAAAGTTAATGACAATCCTCTATTTGTGCATATTGAGTCAACTTGTGTGTTTGGTTTAATCAACTGAGTTACCAAATGTGAACTAGAATGTGCACCTTCTATATTAAAACTTGACATTGCATATGTAATATGTCTTTATGCTTTGTCATACAACATGTATTGAAAAGTTCATCTATGTTGTCTCCAATTGTATCCTTGGTTGTGGCTTAACCAAGTTCATTGACATTAATATTGATATTCGTCCTCTTACAATATTGATGTCCTTTTAAGGTTTTATAATTATTCTTTATAACCAAGTTATTTACATTTTTACATGTTTTTGTTAATTGGTTTTACGTGTCAGATGTTTGTGGTCTTACCACCAACATGGTGAATTCTCGTGTGCAAGAGTTTATAAACAAATAATAACTTGTTACAGGAATATTTGAGAAAAAAAAGTTGTTAGGTGAAATAATAATCAAACATTATTGTAATAAATAAATTTAAATTGATGAGTAACATTTTTCCCCATAAATCCTTTGTCCAATTATTTTCTTTCATTTTTCTTATGTTTCTTTGATATATTAATAAATATGCTTGCAAATAATACTAATGATGACACTAAAAGTTACTAGAGCGACATGAAAAATGCATGCAAAAAATATTGATGACACCAATATATAATAAATTCTTTGTATTTGATCAGATGAGATGTTTCCAAGACGACACAATTTCTCTGTCACTCCCTTCTCCTTTCAACTATTCCAAGTTACTCTGGTGAGATTTTGTGCCCCCTCTAGCATCAATGCATAGACGATCCGAAACCATCTAAACACAGTGAGTTGTCGTCAAACTCCGCGTTTGTCATTATGCGTGGAGGAGGCCTATTGTTTTTCAATGGATACACTATGCAATTGACAACGACATTGCTGCTATTCAAGAACTTGCGGGCGAAGTCCTTTAATGGAGTTTAATACAATCGGGCGAATTAAATTTACACAGTACCGTAGCCCATATAACGTTCAATGGAGGTAACTGATGAGATGTGAAACATGGAAGCAGAGTAGGATAGGAGAGAGGAGAGTAGGGGTGTTCACATGTACGAGTCACCCGTGAACCCGAATTGACCAAAATCGACCTGAACAATTTGGGTTGGGTCATTTATGTATTTGGATCAAAATTGAATTGAACTGATTAAAATTGTCCATGTGTGGGTTGGGTCACGAGTTTAGATTTATAGATTCGATCAAAGTCGAACTGAATTGATCAAAACTAATAAATTTGTTTAGAATTATTTGGTTTGACTTTAAATACTACTAATATTAAGACTTTAAGTGTTAGAAACTGTAAGTATTGGTACTACTAGTGTTGAAACTTTTTAAGATATTACTTTGAGGTACATTGTTATTTGTTTCACCTTTTTTTTCATAATATTTTTTCTGTCATGTTTATAATATTAATGAATCATATTTTGTTCATTTGTTTTAACAAATCTGATTGTAGCAAAGCTTATTGTACAAAATTAATTTGTAAGAAATAATTATGATTCAAACTATTATAGTAAATCTTGTTGAAAAAAATTTGTTTTAATTTGTATTAATCTATTTTAGAATATTATGTTGATAGTACTAAATGAATCAATTTTACTATTTTCAGACATGTGATAATATTGTGTTAATTGTATTGAATATTTGGATGAATTATGATATAAAATAGTAATTTAAAAAAAAAAGATCAAATTTAAATGAATAGTTTGTTGGTTTGAACTAAACCAAACCGTTTATGAATAAGTTGATTTGGGTTGGGTTTTAAATAAAATTTATGAAAACCGAACAAAACTAAATCGATCAAATTTGATTGGGTTGAGTTTTGAAGTTGACCAAAATCAACCTGGACACCCTAAAGAAGAAAGGAGAGAGGAAAATAGAGGAAAAACTTTTAAAAAAATAAAATAAATAGTTATAATTATTAAATAACCTTGTATTATTTTTAGTAAAACAGAAAGATTGAGTGATTTTTTTCCAATAGATTTAGGTGTACTCCAACTGAAAAAAAAACTATGTAATTATGTTAGCATTTCCTATTTATATATATATATATATATATATATATATATAATTAAAATTGAATAGATATAATTAAAATTAAGACAATATGTGTATAATATCCTAACTTTTGAAATAGAATTACATCCCTCATAAAACATTAAAATTGGATAAAATAAAAAATATGATTTATCACACTATAAAGTAAAGGATATGAATGTAATCTCATAAAAGAAGTCTATACGTTGGTTTTGAAAAAAAATATAGCAACACTTTTAACTATGTTTTTTATTTTGACATATTTAATTATATTTTTAAATTAATAAGTAAATAATCATATGCATGAAGGTACTGAGGTGGGGTAAATTAATCAAAATAAAAGTAGAATTGATTTCGGTAGAAGTAGTAATTATACTTTCTTGCTTAAACACTATTATAATTTTTTTATTTATCAAAATTTATTCTACCATGATATGAAAAACAATTCAAACATGTAAAATTTGATCAAAATCAAGATTGATCTATCTGATAATAATGATCAATCCTGATTTTGAATGTTATCCAAAGATACACATTGAGCCGGTAAAAAGGGCACTTAAATGGGTGAAATTAATTTTCATTTTAGGGTTATTTTGGTTCGGTAGATTTTCAATTTTGGGGAAAGTAGGGCGCGGTCATTTCTATGGGCAGCGGGTTATTAACCGGGTCGCAAATCCGACCTGCGGAAAGCCGAACAGCACTCTAAGAAGAACGGCGCAGCAACTCGATCATCGATCTTCCCCGGTGATCTTCAACGATCCGGCGAAAACACGATTCTCACCACTCGCAAACTCGGACAGGGCACAGAAGATCGTGAAATCGTACGATCTTACGAGTCAGATCGCGGTTTTGAGTACCATGGTCTTACCTCCTTTCCATATCCTCCTATCTCTAAAATCTCTTTCTGGATTTGTTGTGTTTTTCTTCTGTATTTCTGCATAGTAACCAAATAGATAAAACAATGCTTAGATTCAATCAATGACTAGAATGAGCAACAGATCGTTTTTGTTATGTTCAAGTGCAAGAACTGGGGATGGGGAGAGGGATAGGTGGCTTAGTGGATGATGAATGGATCTAGTTTCAAGGGGAGTTCCCTGTGGCTTTGACAATTCATGTATGATCTGATAGTCAATATGTATTCTTCTCTTTTATAAATAAAAATAGTCCTCTCATTTGACATGTCTCCTCTCTATCTCTGTCTATTTGTGTGTGTATAGTGTTCTAAGTGATGCATTGGTATTTGGTAGTCCGGTAGAACCCGTGACCAGTACCTTGACTAAGTCTATGATTGAATAGAATTGGATTGGCTTTTAGTATTCCTCAACGATATTTGCATTGGTTTCTGAATTCTCACACTAAAACTGCATCTTCTCTTTTCATTCGACACTTGCTCTCTTTCTCCCTGTCTCATATTACTTTCTATCCCTTTTCAATCTCACTATTTTATACTGTTGGTGAATCCAGAGGTGAAAGCTTTGTTTTTTGAATTGTGAGGAAGATTGACCAAATAAACAGAGGCAAAAATGAAGATGGTAACTGCTTTCAACGGCAACATGAAGGTAATTAAATTTTCAAGAACCTGTGTAGTTAGGTATTTAGGTTATATGGATATGCATAGGGTTTGTGAAAAGGGACCCGCCTCCCCCAATGGTTAGATAAGCCTGAGTAATATATGCTATATTGCTATATGCTAAAACTGCATAATTTTTTGTATTCAATTTTCACATTTATTTTTACTGTCTTCTCAGAAAGCTGCTGCTGGACTTAGACGCATTAATCTTGATGGTCTTCGATGGAGGGTTTTTGACGCAAAGGGCCAGGTGAGTCTGCTGCTTCTTTTTTATCCTTCTCTTGAAAGCTAACATAGAGCGACTATGTGCCCATGATATGATGTTTCTGCTGTCAAGTTAAAGCAGTTTTCCAGGAGTGTAGGATTAAAAAAAGTACTGTTGAACTCAAAACACATGCCACAGTTTCATTTTCGTTATGTTTAGACTGATGGATTGGAAATGGATAGAATGGAACTAACTGGAATAGAATCACATCAATTGCCATTGTTTGGAGTGTTTAAAATAGGAGATACTTCTATTTTCTATCCCCCTGTACAGGATGCAATTGGGTGGAACTAAGTTATTATGCATTCTCCTTATCATTCTGTTCACTTCTATATGGGCTAATATTATTTATATTCCATCATGGATCATTCAATTGTGTGGTAATTTTATTCTAATTCAATCCACAATCCACACCACTCTATCCCATTCTACCCATCACTAGATATGCAAACATTGCCTTTGTGATTCCTTATGCATTTTTTTTAGCATTTGCATATCACACAAGAATAAAATGTGAGTGGTTAATGAAATTCTTTGCAAACATTCAGCTTATTGGCTTGCATATCATGTAAGACTGGGATTGAAAGTCAAATCCTATGAGGAGTTATCAATGGAATAAGACAATTCAATTTCATGGAGGTTTCATTTGATAATCATCCAGAATGAATGTCAATCTTTTGCAATATCTAGTTATAAAACCAGCTCAGAAGGGGTCATATTTATCACTAGTAGTTACATCTCCAGAAGATATAGCCATGACTCAGTATTAGTGAAGCCTTTTGAAACAAATTATTCCATGAATAAGTTACAACTTATTATAAAATGCTAATTGAGATCATACCGAAGGCTGGCCAAGCTTCTAACATCTTGTACACTTTTGATTGGTATTTAGTGTGTGATTGATTACTGAGCAATTTGCTTATCTGTCTTGAGATCATTTTGCTAATACAAATGTTCCTTTTATATAGGTTCTTGGGAGGTTAGCATCTCAAATAGCTACTGTAGTTCAAGGAAAGGATAAACCAACTTACACACCTAATCGTGATGATGGGGATATGTGCATTGTTCTTAATGCAAAAGATATTTGTGTGACTGGGAGAAAACTTACAGACAAGGTCTACTACTGGCATACAGGGCAAGTGCTTTGCATTTGTACTATTAGTTAGAAGGGATGAAATATTATTTAATAGTTTTGAGCTTCTTATAAATCAAATGGTTTTCTTCTGGTTAAGGTGCCTATCTTCTATGTTTTTCAACAATATTTTCATTGCCGCTTGTTTATTTGGTTTCATATGCTCTTTAATTTTCAGTATTATCCAGTCTATTTTGACATAAGTCATGGTATGTAGGTATATTGGCCACCTCAAGCAAAGGACTCTAAAGGATCAAATGGCCAAAGACCCTACTGAAGTCATTCGCAAAGCTGTTCTGCGTATGCTGCCTAGAAACAAACTACGTGATGTAAGTACTACCTAGACCAATGTTTTTTTTGGGGGATTTTGAGCTGAATATGGAATTTCGTTGCTAGTTCATGTTTGGTTTGGATATTTCAAGGTAGAATACCATTTGAGACAAAAAAAAAGAAAATCCTTTGAACAGTATACAATGACATTCTAAGGATGGTAGGTTAAGATTCCAGAATTGTTGCCTCTTGTGGGAATCAAATCTCACAGAAGTGACTAACGGGTAGCTGCTGTGGTGGACAAAGTTTTGAGGTTTAACAATGGTTTTCCATAAAGTCACCTACAAGCAACATTATAAATTTATTTACCAAGTTTGTCCCTTGATTTAAAAAAAAATAAATCTCTTACTTTTATACTTCCAAAATAATTGTAATTATAAAACCCAAACAAATTCAGAACTTTAAAAATCTTTTGTTTCAGCATCAATTCTTTTACAATATCTAACCCACACAGTCCCATTATCATTAGAAGCCAAAGTGTAGATGGAAAGGTTAGTTAAGAGAAAGGTTGATGGGCGGGTAATAGAAAGGTTATTATATTAAAGAGAAAGGTTGCCCCATTTCAAGGTTAGGGTATGCCACAAGCCTGGTGTAGATGACCTACCAATGAAAAGGAATTGAACCATGGCATTTTCTGTTGTCTTTTGATGTTGATCGATCTACTAGTCGTGCCAAGTGCCAAACCTTGTTGGCTACTTCATGAATTGTTCCTTTTATTTATCATTTAATCCAACAGTATTGCTTTAGTACTTCACTAGCACTAGGATTCTGAAAAAGAGAATAGGATTGGGGAATACTGTTATCAGTGGGTATAAAATCATCAGGACGTTATCATAAATGTCCAAAGATGAAGTATCAATGACCCTTTGGTAGAGGATGGTTCTCTTAATAGCTTGTGGTTTCCTATTATCTTTATTTTCATTTGGTTAGAGCTTTTTCTGATATTTTTTTGTTCCTTATAATATTGAATAACTGATACTAAGTTGCATTTACTTGCATTATTGTTAATGGATATAGGACAGGGATCGAAAATTAAGGATCTTTCCTGGCAGTGAGCACCCTTTTGTTGATCGCCCACTTGAACCGTATGTGATGCCTCCTAGAAGCGTACGGGAAATGAGGCCGCGAGCAAGGCGTGCCATGATTCGAGCACAGAAGAAGGCAGAGCAGCAACAACAGAAGGCTGATGGAATGAAGGGCAAAAATGGTGAAGCACAGGAAGAAAGTGCATGAAGACGCAATTTTGCTCAAAAGATGGCACTGATCATTGGTTATCATTGAAATGGAAAGCCATCTGTCTCTGTTAGCAATCCTACAATGCCCTATTGAATTGTGTTTGAATTTTCTTTTTTTATAAGTCTTTTAGTAAGAGCATAATTGATTCACATTATAGGCATTTCTTGCATCCTTTTCAGTGATAATTCTGTTAAGTTCATGCTTAGAAGTTTAGACTAACTAGCATTTTGGTCCTCAGCTACTTCCTTCACTGTCAAACAGTGCCACAGTGCATTCAAGTATTCAAAATTGCTTTTTGTGTTTTCTCTCCCTTTGGGCTTAAATATGTTTTTCTTTTTTTTTAAACCACTGTAATCAGGGCCTTTGACTTCCTAATGGGACTCGAGATATTAGCACAAGCTTCAATCCTTTGGATTGGTTATGAGACTAATCCTCGATTTAGGAGTTAGTCACATTTAAAGTTCATCGCTCCTCCCCAAAAGTGTATTCTATGGGGATCAAACTTAGGAGGTTTAAATATGTTTTTAGTCTTTCAAACTTGATACACTTTTAGTTTTGGTCCCTTAAATAGAAATAGGCTAAAATATATTTTTGGTCCCCGATAAATTAACAAATTTTATGTTTTCTCTCTGATAAATTTTTTCTTTACATTGAGTTTCTAATAAAATAATAATTTTATTTTTGGTCTTTGGTATCTTTTTTTAGTCTTGAATAAATTAACAAATTGTGTTTGATTCTGGATAATGTTTTTTCAGTTTGTTATTAGAAATGAAACAAGTTTTGGTTCTGCTGATTTTCATTGTGTATTTCAATTAGATTTTATAATAGATTTTTATTTTCATTGTGAAATTAATTCTATATGCAAGTTAAAAAAAATTAAAAATTAATTATGATATAAATTATCATTTTTAACTAAAATTAAATTAATTACGATATAGTTGATGCTGTAATTGAATTAATTATGATAAAAAGTATCTTTTTTAATTGAAATTAAATTAATTACTATGCAAGTTACCCATTTTAATATATTTTTAATTAATTATGTACAAATTACCCTTTTTAATAGTAACGTAATTAATTTGTATCATAATTAATTAATGTAATTATTATTAAAAACTAATTTTAATATAGTTAATTCGATCACCATTAAAGAAAGGTAACTTGTATCGTAATTCATTTAATTTCAATTAAAAAAATAATGTGTATCATTATTAATTTAAAAGCAGGTAATGAAACTCCAAAAATATGGTTAAGTGATTTTCTCTATCACATTTACATTGACCCTTTAAATAATTTGGATTATCAAGTTTGTGACTAAAGCTAATGAGTTATCATCATGGAAGAAAAAAGATTATTATAGTGCAGTTGCTGAGTTAACACCATGAGATATGCCCTCTATGATATATAATAGTAGAAGCGATCCTTGAATTCATAGAAAAAAGAATAAGTGGTTAATATAAAAATCGTTAAGGTTATTTAACAATTACAAAATAATGCAAAAGATGAATAATAAATAATGAGATAACATCAAGTAGTTAGAAGATCTACGTTTTAAACAAATAAAAAAAGAAATTTTTTACAAATTTCAGACTCAATAATTTTTTCAAAATATGAATGAGTGTAAGGTTGAACAATGGAGATAAACTTTTGAATAAAGATGATCACAGAGTGAATAAATTTTGTAATTGAGAAACTAAAATTCTCAATATAAGATTTTCACCAAATGAGAAACTTTTCTCTTACCAAACATCTACTTAAAAATAATATTGATAAAGAATAACTCTAGAAATACTGTTTATTTAAAACAACTATTCTAATTTATGTAAAAAGAATTTCAACAATTTATTTTTAAAGAAATTGTTTATATAGTTAAAAATAATATATTATAATTTAAATGATTTATTGTAAATTTAAAATATAATTTATATATTTAAATATATTTATTTTATATAAATTTTAATTATTTTACAATTTATATATTAAAAATATTTTTTTATTATAAATTATAATTATATAAAATAAATAATTATCATGTGCTAAACTAGTGGTTAAAATTGAGGATAAATGACCATTTTGATCCATGTAAATTAATGATAATTTAGTCATTGAAAAAATAAATTTTTTGATTCATTAGTATAGAAAGTATGATAATTACATATTACATACAACTTCACGACAAATTAAATTTTGAATTTTATAATTTATCAAATTGATTTTCAAAAAATATAACTTAATGTTAAATTAATCATTAAATATTACAATTAATGAAAAAATTGGCCTACAAACATAATTACAAGATGAAATTACAGCCTTTTGTACATATGGAGAGACTAAATATTAGTTTTTGTTCTATGGAAAACTAAATTGTCACTGATCTACATATTTAGGGCTAAAATGATGATTTACTTAAAATTAAATTCAATAATAAAAATGATGAGATGGCATTTTAGGAGTAGCAAATTGACGTGGCAGACTAATATTGGTCCTATTTTGCACCTGTGTTATGTAAAGGACACAGCGTTGTGGTAAAATCCACGTGTAGACCGGTGATTGGACAAACTACGTGGGATGAGATGGTGCCGTGTAGGCAAAAGCAGCTACTACTATTAGGTTTGGTTTTCTGTTCGAACTCATCTGGTCGTTTTATTTATTTTTTATAAGAATAAAATAAATAGTCTCCGTGGGGTGATTGATTCTGACGAACAGTGCCCTCTACTTGTTCCTCTGCGAATGTGAAAAACACCAACCAACGAGGATTCGAAATCACAGAGGAAAAGGAAGATCTCACAATGTTCAATGTTATCGGTTTCTCGTTGTTGACGATGGATTCGGTGGCGTACAGGGGATTGCTCTACACATTCTTCATACTCAATTTTGTTTTGGTCTGCCAACTCATTCTCCTTCAACCTCTCGTCTCTGCTTCTGGTACCTCCCTGATCTCTTTCTATCTATTCATTTCTCTTTCCTTTTAGTGGTGGAGTGGTACTCTGCATATATAAGAACTGCATTTTCCATACTAGACTGCTATATCAATGTTATCAATAGATGATTACATGGTTAACCCATTGTGAATTATTTAGGATTTGGAGCGGCGATTTCATGGGGATGTTTAGTGTAGAGTACTATCAAATTAGAAACTGAAGTAGATTAACAAGATTTGTTGCTGGGCCATTGGATTTAATGGTACATAAGAAACAGAATCTGAGGTTTGAGAAAACAGAGAAAAGGTGTGAGTTCTCCTTCAAAGGGTGCCCCATTAAGTGAGCTAGTGCTTAGTTCTCCAATATTAACAATTCAGAATGAATCCTCTTGTGTAACTACTCTAACAGCCTTGCCTCATCTTTTTTCACCATGAATCTCTTGTGTATCCCCTACAATGACATGTTTTTGAACAGCCCCATTGAAAGCCATTCTGTGCATTGGCTATTTCTTTATGTTCTTCGTATACTTTTTCTGATCTTCTGGATTGTTTTAATGTTTTCCGTTGTTCAGTTTTATCCCAAGTTTTGCATAATTGCATTCTGAAGTGGAATTTTGGTTACAAGGCATACATTATCAAGTTGCATGTCCAAGTTTGTTGTGGTATATGGTGTTTTTCCTCAATTTTTATTTTTAAATTTAACAAGGAAACCTTGTTTATCAATTAGGAGAATGATGAAATAATATTTAAGTGCACACATCCCACTATAAAATCTTTTTCCTACTTTTATTACCGCTCTTAAAGTTCTGCAGCGGTTTTATGTCCAAGTTTGATAACAGTTTCTGTTGCCTGAGTTCAGTCTTTGTTTTGTTTTTTTGGATGTGATCAGATGGAAAACCTGAAAATGCTGCTGAGTTGTTTGAGCGTGCATCACAGAGCATAAAAGTGAAAGATTATACTGAGGCACTTGATGATCTAAATGCTGCGATAGAAGCAGACCCAACCCTTTCAAAAGCATACCTTTTCAGAGCCTCAGTTCTTCGTCAGTTATGCAGGTGTGGTTCATTTGCAAATATTATCCCTACCTCCGAGTTTTTGAATCTCAGATAACATTCCTTGTTAAATGCTGGGCTAAGTTTTTGGAATTGTTACCAAAAACATATTAATTAAGCACATCTTATTTTGATTTCCATATTCTATTTCTTAAGGACAGGAGATACTGTAAAAGATGTTGGTTACTAAAGTATATGTCCTCTTGACCATTTCTTTATGCACATCAAAGTGCTTTTAGACCGTGTTCTTTTATTTATTTAATGCTGACTCGTTCAAAATTATTTGTATTTTAAAATTTCCCACTTTTTTTTTTGTTGTGAGGGACGGGGGATATATCCCAAACCTTCTTATTATCAATCAAGCATTGTGAAAAACAGCAGTACTGCTCTCCTCCCTGGTGCATTCCTTCCTAAAGTTAGCAGAAGCATAAACAGAGCCCCTATTTTTGAAATTTTGTTTCAAATACTGACCATCATATGACTCTTTCCTCTCATCACCTTCCATCCTTCGTCTTCCCCCTCATCCCAAGTCTCTGAAACTCCTAATTGGGAAGTTATATCATTCAGGTGCTTTTTGGCTAATGTAGATATGAGCAATCTGAGAGGAGCTACAAAAAGTTTCTGGAGTTAAAACCTGGAGATTCAGCTGCAGAAAAGGAGCTCTCTCAACTATTGCAGGCTCAAAGTGCTCTGGAAACAGCTCAGTCCCTCTATGATTCGGGCAACTTCTCAAAATCTTTGGAATACATTGATAAAGTTGTTCTTGTTTTTTCTTCAGCTTGCAATAAGGTAACTCTTTTATGCCCTTATAGTTCCATAAATATCTTTTCTGTTTTGTGTCTGTCTTGTTACACTATGTAGTCTTAAAGTGAATGCCTAAGCTTTGGGTTTGGGCTGGTATTTGGTTTGTGGAACCAGCATGTTAACTCTATATTCATTATTTTCTGCAGGCTAAGCTTCTTAAAGTGAAAGTGTTAATTGCTGATAAAGAGTATGAGAGTGCTATTGCTGAGTCTGGTTTTCTTCTTAAGGAAGATGAAAATAATTTAGAGGCATTGTTGTTACGTGGTCGTGCATATTACTATTTAGCTGATCATGATGTTGCCACGAGGTTTGTCTTGTGGAAATGATATTCAAATCCTTCTTTTTTTATATACAATCTATCTTATATGCGAACATATATATTCAGGCATTTTCAGAAAGGTCTCCGCCTAGATCCAGAGCATAGTGAACTGAAAAAGGCATATTTTGGATTGAAAAATCTACTAAAAAAGAGTAAAAGTGTAAGCCTGGATCTATTGTGGAAATTTATTTTTACATTACATCTAAAGTCTATTTTCTTTCTTTCTTTTGGGTGTTGAAATGGTTGGTTGTCTTTTGGTTTCTATGTGAAAGGCTGAAGATAATGCTAGTAAGGGTAAACTACGTGTGGCAGTGGAGGAATTCAAAGCTGCACTTGCTGTTGACCCTATACATCTTGCACACAATGTACATCTTCATCTTGGCTTATGTAAAGTGCTAGTCAAGCTTGGCAGAGGAAAAGATGCCTTGGACAGTTGTAGTGAAGTTCTTAAGATTGATGAGGAGCTTGTGGAAGCTCTTGTTCAGGTTCACTATAATCTTGAAAATCATTGTGCATTTGTGCTTGTTTTGACTTTTAGCTGTATTTTTTGGGCAATAGTCTGCTAGCAATTTGTCTCTTCTTTTTTTGATTGCTTTGTTGAGTGCAATGGGACAAATACGGAATTGCAGTAAAATATACTGTAGTATAGGCTGCACTTACTACTTATCTTATCTTAGTGTTATTTGTTGTAGAGAGGAGAAGCTAAACTCTTAACAGAAGATTGGGAGGGAGCTGTGGAGGATCTGAGATCAGCTGCTCAAAAATTGCCTCAGGTTTGTTATATAAGTTGTACTCATAGAGCATACTCCAGATCACTAATATATTAGAATTTAGGATGAGTCTTGTGATGAACAAATATTCAATGCTGAATTCCCTTTCTCGGGATTATTAAGGATAAGAAATCCTTGAAAAAGATACAAAAAAACGCACTCATTCTAGAAGTAAGTGTTTGATGGAGAGATTAACTAAAAAAAACTAGTTATCTATTCATATAGGTTAAAGAAGAACTTTAACGTTTTTTTTTGCTCCCTACTTTCCTTAACAGCACTATACCAATATTCATTTCTGTTAATCCCTTAGTTCATAATCAGTTGTGAATTTCTTACACTTTTAAGATTGAAATCCCTCAGTCTCAGTTTATGAATTAATATGACGCATAAATATAATTTTTTAAGAACTCCAATAGTTAGTTGTTGGCTCAGATCCCATTATAAATTACTTGCATTTGTATGTGTATGCGGTTTGGAGGTTCAGAATTGTCTGTAGACTGTAGTTGTATTAATTTTAAGCAGAAAATATACCTTGCTCTTTAAAGCTTTCCCTTTTCTCGCTGTTTCGTGTTCTTTGCATTTTATTCCTAGAGTTTACTTTTGATCATTGTCAGTGTGAAAAGTTTTTACAGAAGTGCCTTATTAACATAATAACTAAGGTTTTTGATTTGCTGTGATTTGAAAGGTTTCAAGTTTCAACAGTTCTTTGAACTATTTCTGTGTGTTGAAGTGATAGTTTATCTATAACTGCAGGATATGAATATCCGTGAAGCAGTAATGAGGGCCGAGAAAGCTTTAAAGATAAGCAAACGCAAGGACTACTACAAAATTTTGGGAATTTCAAAAACAGCTTCGGCTGCTGATATAAAACGTGCCTACAAGAAACTCGCCTTACAATGGCATCCAGATAAGAACGTCGACAAGAGGGAAGAAGCAGAGGCTAAATTCCGAGAAATTGCTGCTGCTTATGAGGTCTATTATTATTATCTTATGGTTACCTGACCTTTCTCCTACAGTCTCTAATCAGGACGTGCCTGGTCATTGTTGAATGGGAAATGCTAACAACACATTTCTTTTTAGCCTGTTTTGATATTAGGTGAAATTTAAGTGGGACCTATTAAATTGTCTTACTTCCATTTTGGTGGGACTTGTACCAAATTCACCCAATAAGTGTGTTAAGAAGAGTGTGTAGTTACTAGCTTTTCTCTTTTTGGGTATCTTTATCATGCTTACACAATCATATTTTTTGTTGTTATGGGCATTAATCTGGATTTGAATATTTTGTTGAATAACTGATTGTTGCAATGTGTTTTAGGTTCTCAGCGATGAAGACAAGCGTGTAAGATATGACAGAGGGGAGGACCTTGAAGAGATGGGAACGGGCGGTGGCGGCGGCGGCGGTGGTTTCAACCCTTTTGGTGGTGGGGGGTATACATATACTTTTGAGGGTGGCTTCCCTGGTGGTGGCTTTGGAGGAGGCTTTCCCGGTGGTGGATTTGGAGGGGGCTTTCCCGGCGGTGGCGGTGGCGGTGGATTTGAGTTCCATTTTTGATTGGGAAAGCCGCATGCACTCCCCATTTTTTAAAAAAAATTTTCTGAAGGGACCACAACAATTATATTTGACTAATCACTTGCTAACGGTTGCTGAGATAAATACGTAGGCCATCCTCGGATGCTTGTAAGATAAGAAACGTGCTCTAGAGAATTTTTTGCTTTATGCATAAGTGATGGGGTTGG
This sequence comes from Glycine soja, assembly GCF_004193775.1. NCBI lineage: Eukaryota > Viridiplantae > Streptophyta > Magnoliopsida > Fabales > Fabaceae > Glycine > Glycine soja. The sequence continues at coordinate 43,859,842 of NC_041020.1, forward strand.
ATGTTAGTTCAGGAGGCACATTTTGATGTAGCACATTTCCTTTTATGTGGTGGTTGTCACTATGTAACGACTACTTCAAATTCTAAGCAACCATAATACATTTTGATGGATTGAAATCAATTGAATTGCTTCGCAACTGACGCCAATTGTAATTTGAGTTGCTGCTTGAAGTCTATTTAGCTGCAATATCTAATAAAATTTTAAATTTATTTGCTATACTTGTGGCCGTGGCTCCACAATCTCTACACTATCAAGTTCTACATCTCATTCATTTATTCTCCGAATTTCGGGTATTTTTCACTCTTGATGTCTTTTTTCTTATATTTGGACCTGTCACGCGTGCAGTTGTGGATTGAAAAACAAGTGGAAGTGGCAATGAAACAATCTCTTGTCTGGCGGTGACACAAGTCCAGTCAGGTTTAGAGAAAGATATTTATATTTAAACTGATTAATTTTAATTCATTTAGGTTGGTTCAATTTTTTCAGTTTCTTCAATCAACCCAAATTAAAAGGTTGGTTGGATGGTTAAAAAGGAGAAGGAGAGAATAGTCAGGGTTCAATTTTTTCTTGCTAATAGAAATTAACAATCTAATAATTAATATTTGTTTATATAACTTTTTAAGATATGTTTGATTTAAAATTGATGAAATTTTTTATTATAGAAGGTTTAACATATTAATAAGTTTAGTAGATTGTTATTAACAATTTTTTTAATGTAATTTAATTTAAAAATTAAAAAGAAAGTATATAAATTTTAATAAAATAATATTTTATTAAAAATTTGAATTTTATTTTAAATGAAAATTAAATCACATATATTTTTTAAGTTTGATTTGAGTGATTTTTTTGATAAAAATGAAGCACAAACACCTTTGGAAAGAAGTATAAGATAGAAGTTGTTGCCCACCATTACATAATAAAATAAAAGTATAGGCTAAAAAGGTAAAGGTTCGGGTAGTGCGTTTTTGGATTCCATCCACTTAAACCAGATGCCTAAACTGATATTTTCAAGCTTACAATTTTAAAATTTGAATCAAACTGATGGTTTTGAATCAATTTGAGTTTCTTCCTTCACTTTGGTTCGGAATGTTCGAGTCGTTGGACCAACCAGGACCCATGACCACTTTACTCCTGTGTCCTGTCACACAGGGTAAAAGATGAGATTCACTCTCGATTAGTAGCCTTTCTAATCTAATACGATAATTAGACAAGTTTGATCCATGTTTTATTTTGATTAATCTTTAACTAACTTTGTTATAGTTCTATAATCTATACTTCGATTTACAAGTTGACTTAAACCCAAAATAAGTTAAATGAAATGAAATAATCTTTATAGTACCCACTATATACCTAACTGCATGAGTTAGTCACTTCCTTTATCTTTTTATTACGACGATATACTGAAAACTTTTCCACCACTGTGAAATGGAAAAAAACCATAGCCAGTGTCGTATGCAATTCGGATTGGGTAGGCAAAATTTCACCATCTTACTTACTCTCTAATTTAAACATACAAAGCTTGATTTTGTCTTGCAAGGGTATGATGAGCATTGAGGGATAGAACAAGCATACCTTTCAACAATAGTAAACAAATAGCTCCAACTCTAACTTATGGATTTGAAAGAAAAGAAAAAAAATCATTTATATAGAACCCAAAATTTTCTTAACTTCGTAGCAATAACAGCACACGAGATCTCCACCATCATCATCAATCAACCCAAACTCGCTGGAGCAAAAAAAAGAAAGAATAACATAAAAAAAAAAACCAAGAAAAATGAGCCATCCTAGGACTTACATTCAGAAACAAGAAACAATCATGACAACAACTGCAGCAACAAAGGTAACACCTTCAACTGTGTGCCTTTTCAAACTCACTGCACTCGAAGCATCAGCGGACGTGTCCGACGACCCTGAAGGAGAATCAGCAGCCCCAGCCCGGACATTTTTCTCCGGCTTGGTCGGTGCCGGAGCCTCTGCCGGTGAAGCAGCCGGTGCCGTTGCGCCGAAAAGCTTCATTGGAAGAAGTACCTTATCTACCTGATACACTGCAAGCTGGTTATCACTGTAGATAGTATTGGACACTGTAGTATCAACCACCCCAGTTGTTACATTCACTTGGTTCCCTGAGGTGGTGACATTTAAAGGGTACTCTCCATCATCACTGTTCCCAGCTTGCGTGTGCAAAGGGTTGCTTGCGGTTTGGAACTGTGAGATGGTGTAGAGAGTGGGGAGAATGTGGAACTGTATCAACTGCATTTGGTCTTGTGAGTTTATGGAGTTTAGTGTCCCTGCTTTGAGGCTTGAGAATGCATTATCAGTGGGTGCAAATACGGTTAGGCCTTGGTTTGAGTTGTTGAGCTGCGAATTGATTCTATCAGCTATTTGTGAGGCCTTGAGAAGTTTGATGAAGGTTGTGAATTGGCCTGCTTTCTCAAGAACTTGGGTGATGTTGGTGGGGCCCGCTGGTGCTGGTGCTACTTGGGCTGAAATTGTTTGAATGAAGATGTTGAGGAAGAGGAGAGGGAGGAAATTGAATAGCTTTGCCATTGGTGTGACTTGCGAGTGAGGAAATTAAGAAGACTAAGATGTTTGTTACAAGTGGAAAGAAGAGGTGTGGTATTGTAATATATATTAAGAATAGGGTGCATTGAAATTAGATTGTTAAAAGGTTAGGTGAAAGGTTGCAATTAGTATAAGGTGGCAAGAGGCCCTCATAATCAATTTTTCTTTCTAAAAGCATGACATTACAGGGAGGGCAGAATTGCTTCCCTTGGTGGGGGCTTCCCTGGCGGGGATGAATGCATTTTTTGATTGGTGAAGATTAGAAAATAGGGAATGATTTTGTTAGAGAAAGTTGTTTTTTTTTTAATCCAAGCATTTTTGTTAAGAATCAATGATTAATCTTTTGAGATATTTTTTCAGATTTATAGATCAATGATCAAATTTCTGATCAAATATTTTCTTGATTGGTGAAGATTGGAAAATAGGTGATGATTTTGTTAGAAAAAACTGTTTTTTTTTTTTAAATCCAAGTATTTTTGGTTGAGAATCAATAATTAATCCTTTAAGATGCGGAGATATATTAAGGGATTGATCTCTTTTGATAAATATTTTTTTCATATTTATAGATCAAGGATCAAATTTCTGACCAAAAACAAAATTATTTGCTAATCATATTTGATTAATTTATTTTGTTGTAGAGAAATTTGTTTTGTTGAAGGGTCCCGGCAATAATATTAGACTAATTTCGATCGCTTGCTAATGGTTGTTTGGGTAAATACGTAATAAGGCATTCCCCAGATGCTTGTAAGATAAGCAATGTACTTTACAGAACTTTTTGCTTTGTGAACAAGTGATGATGAGGTGGATGTTAGTTAAGGAGGCGCATTTTGATGCTGTCCCATTTTCTTTTTATGTGGTGGTTGTCACAATGTCACAATGTAACGAGATGACTTTAAATTCCAGGTAACTGTAACAGTTTTTCACACATTCGAGTCAATTGAATGGAATTGATACACACAGTTAACACTGAAAATCTTAGTTAGTGCCGAGTGTCCATCATCCCATATTTAGTTGCAACTGTCACTCGTGAAATTTTAATTCATTTACTATACGCGTACAACTACAACAATATGTTATCAAGTAATTGCCGTGAGAAGTTGATTTGGCTTTTATATGTGGAAAATGATGTATAGACTATGGATACTGATTGCTAGTGCACACTAAAAAAACAATACAATAGGTGGTATGATATAACGAGAAAAAATAAATAGAATAAAATAATGGTATTGGCTTCAATACAATTACTCTGCATAAAGTATTTTGGTATTGACTCACTGTATAAAGTAAGCATACCTTTCATTAATGATCTGAATCTTAGGTATTTTTTAGTTGATATTATTTAAACTCATATATAAATAAATAAAAATTTTATATTAATTAAAAAAGTTAGTTGATATTATTTAATTTTCTTAACCTCAAGTAAAATTAAAATTATTTTTAAAATATCCTTCATTGAAATTTGTTATCATGAATAAAAAAGAGTTATTAAAAATAAAATTATAATTAAATGAAATATATTTTAAGAATAATAACATTAAATAAGATAAAAATTAATTAAATTTATTTATATTTAAGTCTAACATATAATATTACTTTTATGTTTATATGAATCCGAAGAAAGTACTACGTTTCTGGTTTACAATAAAAAAAATAAGTACTTTGTTCATTTTATTAAGAAATCCAAAAAGAATAAATACATGGAAAATATAACAATTTACAATAAGGGACCTATTTATTATTTTTAATCATTAACAAATTAATGTTTAATAAGTACACTTGTTTTAATAAGTACCCTCTCTATCCTCTCTAATATTTTCTCCTATCTATCATTTAATCATTTTTTTATTTTTATTGCTGCAATACACTTATCTTTTGTATAGGAGAAGGCTAGAGAAAATCTGATTTGTTGGTTTGGATCCCGTCTAGAGGACACACAAATGAATAAAGAGAATATGTTGACTTGATACTACTAAGGTCGATTGCAGATAAGTAGACTCAATACTGCGAACGGGTTGAGAATCTTTTGACCCTATATAAACTCCTATGCAATCGTGAAGCATAAAATTTGACACAATTTATTAGCAACAGATAACGAATATCGTGATTCACCCTCAAGGCACCTCCCATGCCTCATCACACAAGAATAATTATTATTGTCAGAGTAAGAACGATACAAATAAACCATAAAGGCCTTAGGTATACTTTCTAATTTAACACTCTTAACCTCCAACCTATATTTACTAACTTCACGTCAGAGTCTTTGTAAAATATATTTGACACCATCTGTGGGAATTATTCATTCAAATTGTTCACGTTTTGTACCAATCCTTCTGCAACTTTGCAAATCAACTCATCAAGGATGGTCCAACTAGAGCAAACTCTCATTCTTGAAAGTCTCTATGACCATTGCTTCTTTGATCCTGATTTGGAGCATCTTCCCCCTTTGACAAAAGAGGAACTACCACCTCACCTCACCTAAAATAATTAAACAACCTCGAAAAAGAACTCCTCAACAAATCCATGAACAAGTCCTACTCATTCGCTCACACAACAAGAGGATTCAATTCCTTAAACAACAAAAAGAAAAGTTTAACATCAATTCGCTGAAGTCTAAAACAAGTAGGCCAACAAGCCATCAAAGCCATCCATGAGAAGACTCTTTCTTTAAGTGTTTGGTTGGTTGTAGGAGTACTTATTTTTAAAATTCGAATATTAGACATTGTAAGATTTGAAATAAAATTGTTTACATATTAAAAAAATACTCATCTATGTATAGAAACTTTGCTTCAAACCACCTTGAACAATTTAAAAAAGACAAAAAGTGAGCAAGCTAACTCTTGACCCTTGCATAATAGCTTGTAAGTACAAACGAAGGACCAAGGGCTTGAATAGAACTATAAAGTCCCCACTATTAAATGTCACAAGAAGGATAACTCAAAAATGGTAAAGGGAAGGAGAAAGCCTATCTTGGTAAACAAAATATCATACAAAGGTAAGAAGTAATGATGGTCAATATCATGAGAGCAAATCTAAGCATTATGCTCAACCAACTAGAAGGTTTAATTAACATTTTCTTTCAACAATACCCGTCACCTCAATGTACATAGGCAAACAAACTAAATTCGTCTCAAAGACCTAATAAGGAGTAGATAGAATGTTAGGTTGAACCTAGTCGATTTGTCTCGACTTAAGCGAGAAATTACAAGACATAGTTTGCTTACCCATTGATTACGTACCTAAGAAATTTTCTGTACTTAGATACTCAACACCTCCCAAACAATAATGTAGGAGAAGAAAGAAACCATACGAGCCATAAAGAACCAACCCTTGCCAGATGAAAAAAAGGGTAAATGATCACCCAGCACTTGAGGAGAACTCTAACCTTGCCAATGAGCTAAAGAAAACTTATGCTCATATAAATAAAAAAGCCAATCACTGGCCTAATTAATACTAAAAAGTCTAATAGTAGATAAGTAAACCTAATACTAAGTAGGGGTTGAGAATGTTCTGATCCTATACTGGCGTCCATGCAAATGTGGAGCATAAGATTTCACACATAAACTAATAAAACAAACAACCAATATCATGTGATTCACTAGCTACATGTAACATGAGTAAGAACATATAAATAGTTCATAGAAGCATCAAGTATACTCTCCAACTTTATATCTTCGTAACTTCCACCTATAAATAATGAATTAAGTGTTAAAGTTCTTGTAAGTACACCATTGAAGTTTGGCTTGTGCAGCTCAAAAGAGATTTTGCTTGAATATTTCATCCCTTTGATGTTGAACTTCTTAGCAGAGATAATAATATATTTTCACCTGCCGTGGTTGAAAAAAGGATGATCCCAATTGGTAGCCTTACTACTCCCATGAGAAGTAATATTTTTTGAAAGGAAGAGAAGAGAAGTAAGTGATTGATTTGATTAATGATATTGTGCCATAGGAAGAGAGAAATAAAAATAAAAGAGAGTTGTTCATTGAATGTTGAAATTTGTTGTTGTCAAAATATAATCACTTTTTTGACTTATCATGATAGAAAAGAAAAATATTTCTTAAATACTCAATACACTACTTTAAACCAAGAGAGAGAAAGAAATAATATAAAAAATAATAGACTTAATAAGTATTTGATGTAATAAGAAGAAAGATAAAAGACAACGGATGATCTAACTGTCACTACTCAATAGAAAATGATTTAAAAAGTAATAATTAGATGTTAGAATACTTGGATGTCTAACTATCATTACTCATCAGAAAAAATTTGCTTAGTGTTGATTAATTAATTGTTTAGTATATGTTTTTACTTTTGAATTTTTTTTTGCCAATTACATGTTGATCTTAAAGGTAAAATTAGTATGTTTATCATCTAAATTTAAGATTGGTTTAGATTTTTTTTTTACTTATTATTATTTCAATTTAATCATGTAATTTTAAATTTAGAGCATAAAATACTAATTTAAACTATTTAAAATATAAGTTATTCTGTTTATTTTTTCATGAAGGTATCTCCTAACCAATAATTAAAGACTTAACCAATTATCCGACACCAATTTTCTTTCAAAATGATAACCAATAATTGCAGAACAATTTCTTTCAAAGTGAAAGTTCACGAAAGTAATCCAAATAATTGCATGTTTCTCAATAAATTTTATTTAATAATAAATAATGCATTTGAAAACTGTTGAAAAGCTTGCTATTAGCAATCGTTTCAAGCTATAAATTCAAGTTCATTCTAATACACACCTAGTAGCACGAATTGAATGTTTATTTCAGATTTTTTTGGACTGCGACATTAGATAAGCTGGGCACTTTTCTATGGCGAGTGTTAACTGTTAAGAAAAGAACTGTACTTTTCACTCATTCAATGCTTCAATTACTATCACTTAAACACGGGGTAGCCACCACTATTTTCTAATTGATTAACTGAAAGTGAAAGTCTCCAAGTAACTAACAGAAAAGGTTAGTTCAGTGGTTTGTGACTTAGATTTGTGAAATTCATTGTGCCAACACATTCTGGATTGGACGGACAAAAATTTACCATTGCAATCAATTGCAGATTTGAAAAGGAAGAAAAATCATTTACATGGAACCCAAAATTTTAACTTGGTAGCGACAAAAAAGTACACGAGATCTACATCGTCAATCAGTTCAAACTTAACGCAGGGGAAAAGAAAAGAAAAGAAAAAAAACAAGAAAAAAATACATGTCAAAAATTGCCATTTGAAGACTTACATCCACAAACAAGAAACAACGATTGCCACGGTGAAGATAACACCTTCAAATGTGTGCCTTTTCAAACTCAATGCACTCGAAGCATCAGCAGACATGCCTTTTCAAACATGGGTGATGTTGGTGGGGCCCTCTGGTGCTGGTGCTACTTGGGCTGAAATTGTTTGGACGAGGAGGTTGAGGAAGAGGAGTGGAAGTAACAGCCTGAACTTTTTGCAGAACCCTAAGTATGAGTACATGAATCAAAGAAATTGAATAAGTATGTATCATTCCATTGTCTTAGGAGTTGCATTGTCACGTAAGTAAGACCGACGAACTCAATATAAGAATAATTCCACATAAGGTTTGCACTATTCTTCAATTTTATTTATTTCTTGACTCTTACCCTCAGTAACCTGAACATAAAAAATTCTTGTAGATATTCTTGTCAATGTCGGATTTGGAAACATAATAAATTGATCACCATCTTGCCTAGACCAACTGTATGAAATATTAGGCCTGTTTGGATAAACTTGTTAAAAGTAAAAGATTTGTATACATGCATATCAACAAATTGAAGCTTGGGGTCTAACAAGAATCAAAGTTTGGTCCTTTTGCAGGTGCCACATAAGTTGTTTCCAACAAGTTATATTGAACAACTTATTAAAATAAGCTCAAAAGATCTTATGAATCACTCAGACGATATTTTTATAAATTATGTCACACACTTGCATAAGCATTTATGAGATAAGTCTCAATAAACTGTCCATGAATTCCTCTAAATGGGGCCATCCATTATCCTATTGAGCCATTGAGGAATAGTTATCGCGATAACAAAAGATTTAATTTCTTTTTTCTTCTATTTTTCTACATCTATTATAGGTAGCAGATAATGTCGTTTTAGGCATGGTTTCTTGGTTAGATATTACATGGGGTACATTTCTGAATTGGAACTCTAATTCTTTATAAGACTAACCCTTTTACTATATTCAACTTCCGTTAATAGATTAATTTTCTTTAAAACAAGTTTGTAAATTATAATTATTCTTAGCAAAATTAAGAGAATAAATTTAATTCATTATATAAAAGTAATCTCAACATTAGTTTTCTAATAAGGAGTTTGCACTTTCTTTCTTTTCCTGAATTGCACTCTCAATTTAAGAGTTCTTTTTTAGGTTAAAAATTGATTACTAATAGGAGGACATTGCTTTGCACACCAGTCAAATTACTAATACACCTAGCATAAGATGGGCAATTCTAATATTACCTTTCTGTATCAACAAATTCGTAAGTTCATTACCGACTGTGAATCCGTAAGTTCATTACGAATTGACAATCCGTATGACATACGGATTGATAATCCATAATGGACTTATGGATTTTAATCCGTATCAGCTTTAAAGAAGTGTGATATTAAAATTGTCCATCTTATATTGGATGCATCAGCAATTTGACTGGTGCGCAAAATAATGCCCTAATAGGAATGGAATGAGGTGGACTGTAGTGGGCTTCCGGGAGTCCATTTAGTGTCTTCATGGGCCTTTGGCGTGGACGGAAATGCCGATGTCACATTGGCACGCAGAACAAAGCATAGATAGTGAAAGATTGCGCAACACATTGACAACACACGATGAATGAACGGCATCGTGCTTCGTTGTAGTTGTAGACTAGACTAGCCTTGCTTTCTTGCAGGATTTTGGCGCATGGAACCTATCGGCGTCTCCCTGAATCGCGTTTTTCTGTTCTAAACTGCAAACTGATATGATCAGATAAATTTTTTTTAAAAAAAAGCAGTACTCCAGTAACTACTAGTAATTGGCAACCTACAATCCTGGCCGTCCGTTCCGTTGACCGATGAATATCAAAAACAGGCGATTCGCACTTCCCATTCCCATTGCCATCGCCAGCGCATACATCGTATCCAACAGCCGCAAACCCTTCCTTTCTTCTTCGTCTCGTTGGTGTCCCCTCTGATCCGCGCTGGCACAGAACCCATTGCTGGACCTTCCAAACCCTAGCGGAGCCACGCGCTGAATTTCGATGCGATGATCGTGCGCACGTGAGGCGGCACTATGATGAACACAGCTAACGGCACGATGATGTCACCGTCGTCTTCGTCGGTAACGGCGCAGTCGCCGGGACTGAAGACCTATTTCAAAACCCCCGAGGGGAGATATAAGCTTCATTACGAGAAGACTCACCCTTCCGGTCTTCTTCATTACGCCCATGGCAAAACCGTTACTCAGGTTTCCCTTAAACCTTTGCGATCATTCTTACTGTTATTGGTTTTGGGGTTGTAGAGACTTGCTTTCTTCAATGCTCATTATGCATAATCTAATTATCTATCTTTTTACATAGTCTTTCTTCGTGTTTTGATTCATTCATTCCTAGGGTTTTCCTTGTTATTCATTACATTCTTTTCTTATATTGACTCGTTGAGTTCCGATTCTTTCTTCTGAATTCAATCGTGGGAATGTTGGCATTCTGGGATGAGTTATTTACCTTGGCATTCAGTTCTACTTGTTATTTTATTGTCTTTTAGTTATTTTGTAGAATTATTTCTGGGAATTCTCTAATGCTTTTCCTGTTGTTACTGTTTATTGAGTTAAAATGGAACTTGTCTTAGCGTATGAGTGCGTTGTCGGTTTGATTGAATAAGCAGGTAACCCTGGCACATCTCAAGGACAAGCCTGCGCCTTCTACCCCAACTGCGTCCTCGTCGTCATCAAGTTTCAGTGCCAGCAGTGGGGTACGGTCAGCGGCAGCTAGATTGCTGGGAGGAAGCAACGGAAGCCGGGCACTTAGTTTTGTTGGAGGCAACGGTGGCAGCAAGAGTAATGGAGGAAATACTAGGATTGGTTCGATTGGTGCTTCAAGTACAAGTAGTGCAATGGCGAATCCGAATTTTGACGGGAAAGGAACTTACTTGATCTTCAATGTCGGAGATGCAATTTTCATTAGTGATTTGAATTCACAAGACAAGGTATATTGGTCGGAGTTTGATGAATTTTAATATAAGAATTTTGGATTTGCTTCATCAGAGGTTTCTTGTTGCGTGTAGGACCCCATAAAGTCTATTCACTTCAGTAACTCGAATCCTGTGTGCCACGCATTTGATCAGGATGCTAAGGATGGGCATGATTTGCTCATTGGTTTGAACTCTGGTGATGGTAAAAAAGTCTTTGCTAAAATTTAACTTTTCATTTTGTGAGGAAAATTTAAGCATTATGAATTTATTGTTCCTGTTTGTATCATTGTAGTCTACTCAGTGTCATTGAGACAGCAATTACAGGATGTTGGTAAAAAGCCTGTCGGGGCCCTGCATTACAACAGAGATGGTTCTGTCAATAACAGGCAAGATTTAATTACCCAACCCATTGTAATGTTTTAATTGTGTGTTAACTTTTCTCAGAATTGTTGCATGACTTAATTTGCTAGTGCTAGTAATTACATACAGTTTTGAATTTTGATTGCCATGTATGTTAATACACACTATCATTTTTTCTTTAGAAATTCCAGTATGTTGATTGAGCATTTAGTGTCAGTTTTTGAAGAATATATTATCAGAAACAAAAGAGCTGTTAATGTTATGTGCAGATGGTCCAACTTTGGTAATTTATATGCGTTGACTGTCACTCAGCAATCAAAATGAGTAAGTTATAGGTCTTGCTAATTGCTAATGAGTGTTCTTAGGACTCCAGTTAAGCAACACTTGATGCTCCTGTTAAATGCTTTCAATTACTTAAAAAAGTAAGTATTAAATATTGTGTTTTTGATGTAATAAATGCTTCTTTTTTTTTCATTTAATACTTCCTAGTTTTGTTTTCCTTATGGCACTCATTAGTATTTACCTTCTAGGAAGCACTGACACGTCTGTAGAATAACATGCTGGTGTGTCATACACTTTTCGGACACAACATTTGTTGGACACGCCTTTGTCACGTGTCGGATACCCCTTAATCTTGTCACAATTAAAAAACATTTTTTTTGGCTCATACACCTCTTCGACACAGCTAGTACACCTCTCTGACCCGGCTCGAGCACAAGTCAAGAGAGTGAGTTGATACCTATTCTTGGCTAAATGTGTTGGAGTTGGTGCTTCATAGTCTATTATAGATTATTTATTGTTCATGTTGTGGTGGCTGCCAATAATGCTGTTTTGTATTACGTTGTGCGCTCATTATCAGTTATCTATCCCAGTGCTTCACAATTGAGCCCATTTCAAGAGTAGATATTTGGTCATGATATAGATGGACTATTTTTTTTAATAATTTTCTTCCAAACCTTTTCCGTTTCCTATGGATTCCTTTTGGACAGTGGCCTGAAAGCTAGGAAGGACATTATTTCAGTTTGGGAAAACTTGTTGAGATGTGAATAATTTTTTAGTTTGAATGTCTTGGGATACAGGACACTTGCCTTGTTGACATGGTATTTCTTTGCTATGTGAATGAAGGTTTGATATAACCATGAGCCCATGACACAGCTACCATATCATTTAATGTGGGTGGAATCATGTTTATCAAATTCTAGTTTCATTGATGTGTATATTCCATTATGTATAAATTCAAACATAGTGGTTGAGCAAACTTCTAAATCCTTTGTGTGATATATGATAAAATATGGAAATTTCATTATCTGATTCTGTTCATCTCTGTTCTATTGATTATGAATTAGCATTTTTTATGAAAATGATTATGCTTGTTGAGGAATTATCCTTTTTAGATTATGCGATCTCTTATGGATAGGGGTGCCAATCAAATCCAGCAGCTTGGTTGGCCCAAAAAGAGCTCAGAATTGAGCCAAACATGAGCACATGGTGTTCCCAGTCAGTGGAAAAATTAGTTTAATTGTATGAAAGAATATTACTTGTTTCTCTCAAGTGTATTAAGTAAAATATGTTTATGTTGATACGTGGTTGACTTCAGTGGTTATAATTCTTGTCATTGAGTATTCTCTGAATTGTTACATTCTATAAATTTAATGTATTGGAATGCCAAAGACAGTGATTGGAACCTATCTTAATTGATGTATTTTCAATTCAACAGTCGTTGTACTTGTATTGCTTGGGTTCCTGGAGGCGATGGTTCTTTCGTTGTTTCTCATGCTGATGGGAATTTGTACGTATATGAAAAGGCAAGTGTCAATCATCAAGAGAGAAACTTATTTTATGGTTCATTTATGATGATCTTTCTTATGATGAGTTAAGTAGATTTTTACCTTTTTCTTTCTTATTTCAGAACAAAGATGGCGCTGGTGATTCTTCTTTCCCAGTTGTAAAGGATCAAACTCAGTTTTCGGTTGCCCATGCACGTTACAGTAAGGTAATGAATTTGATGTCCTTTTGATTTCTTGACAACTTATTGATATTCTACTTCTATTTTATCTTTTTCTTTCCTTTAGCCTATCTATTTTAATTTTATTGTAGTTAAACTCGGTTTTTATCACTTACTAGTAATGATTGCTTAGTTTTTTGTAGAATTTTGCTGCTTTCTCACTGAACACTTGATTGACCGCACAATTAATACATCCAAGGCGTAATTAGTTTTTGGATGAAATGATGAATTCTACAATTGGCACTTCTGTAGAATATTTTGCGTTACTATATCTATAATTTTCTTTTAAAAAAAAGAAATATTGGTCTTTGCAGAGTAATCCTATAGCGAGATGGCATATATGCCAGGGTTCAATTAATAGTATTTCTTTCTCGATGGATGGGGCATTCTTAGCAACTGTTGGGCGAGATGGTATATTCTTAATCCAATTCCATCCTCACTATGTATTATATCTACTTATTTTCATATTCTTTCAAAGATAACATCTGAAATTATTTTACTTACTGCATCCAGGTTATTTACGAGTGTTTGATTACTCAAAAGAACAACTTATATGTGGCGGGAAAAGTTATTATGGTGCTTTGTTATGTTGTGCTTGGAGGTTAGTCTTGTTTGGTTCTAGTCAATTAATTAATGAAATCGGCATTTATGGATCCGTTTCCTTTTTCCCTAGTTCACCTCTTTCTCTAGAGCTTATATAAAATAATATGTATCTTACTCTAGCTTGTGATTCTTCTGTTTTTGGTTAATTAATACTTTGAGAATACAATTTCACAATCATAACTCTGCTTTAACAGCATGGATGGAAAATATATTTTGACGGGAGGGGAAGATGATTTAGTTCAAGTTTGGAGCATGGAAGATCGCAAGGTTGTGGCATGGGGTGAGGGACATAACTCATGGGTAAGTTGTGTGTTAATTTTTTGTCATGTGCTTGTAGCAAACTTTGCTACCACAGGACTGATGTAGTTTGTGTCAAATGCTGTGATCAGGTCAGTGGAGTTGCTTTCGATTCATATTGGTCATCTCCAAATTCAAATGACAATGGAGAGACTATTATGTATCGTTTTGGTTCTGTTGGTCAGGTACTCAGAAAAATGTTTCATTATAATATTTACTTTTTCTATGTGTAGCTTTTCAGCCTATGTAAAACTCATCAATATACCTAACATAGATGGATCTGTGTGTAGCTTTTACTCTTTAATTAAAATTTTCCACATGATTTTTCCCTGTTGGCCTGTGATATAATTGACAGTTTCAAAATAAAGTTGTGGGTGTGCTTGCCTAGAAATTAGCTGATTGCTAGATGGTTTTGGTTTCAAATGCTTAGATAGAGTGGCACTGGTGTAATTTTCAGATTCAGTCATGGTTTTCAATTATTGGATCTGGGACTCGTTTCTAAGAATTTAGTAGATACTAGCATATGAACAACATACTTAGTTAAAAGCTACTGTGAAAGCTGAAGCAAAAATTATTTTACATAATTATGAGTACAACATTTTAGCGGCTTTCAGTTTCATACGATGAAGTTAGGCATTTATAATTTCTCAGAGCATCTGTCAAAATCAAAAGTTCAATAAAACATATGTTGCAGAATGTTGGGTAAGAAGATAGCACAACTAATATTATTTTGAAACTGATGAATGTTAGACAATTGACTCCACTCATCCCCTAGGGAGCAAGGTAAACTGTCTGTGGCTTCATTTAGAATGTCAGGTGATGAATTTTTTTTTAAAAAAATATGGTTGTAATTGGGATGGTTTTTGACTAAAATTTCTCAACCGTGTCTATGGATGTTTTTGCCTTCCAAGCTCTTATGTTTGGTCAAATTTTTGAACTAAGAAATTTTGGTGGTCAGGATACACAATTGCTTCTATGGGACCTGGAAATGGACGAGATTGTAGTGCCCTTGAGACGGCCACCTGGTGGATCCCCAACTTACAGTACTGGAAGTCAGTCATCGCACTGGGACAATGTTGTACCATTAGGTACCTTGCAACCTGCTCCGAGTATGCTGGATGTTCCAAAAATCTCACCGTTGGTTGCTCACCGTGTGCATACTGAACCACTCTCTGGCTTGATATTTACCCAGGAATCTGTGCTTACTGCCTGCCGGGAGGGGCATATTAAAATCTGGATGAGGCCAGGGGTTGCTGAGAGCCAATCTAGCACCTCTGAAAACTTGTTAGCTACCAATCTCAAGGAGAAGCCTTCACTTTCAAGCAAGATCAGCAGCAATTCTAGCTACAAGCAATGATTAAATCTTAATCTAAAGGGAATTTTAAGCAATTTTTTTATATGGTTTGTTTATCTTTATCCAGTTGGTTTCCTAGTTTTAACATAGTGATTCAAGTAAAGATGAACCAACTGGTCTATTGTATATTCAGTTATTCACGGATGAGCATGCCATTGATGGCACTGAGGATGGGAGAGAGAGTTCTCTCCAGCTGCCTGCTGTAATTATAAAACGGCTGTTATTAGGATAATCTGATTAGTGATTACAGGAATAATGTGAAAATTGGTCCTTGGAGATCGGTACTTTTGAAGTTCATACATACAAGCCATTATTTATTGTGTTGGCATTTAATTTTGTGGCTTTACATATTACTTCATCAACGTGAATTGCATGAAGCTGAATGCCATGTCGTGTGTGCTGATATTCGAATTGATGTGCGTGTGAAGCTCAATATGTGATAAATTTATTGTTTGACACTAATGGGAACTAAAAATTTTAAGTTTTTAGTTGCATTGCAAGTGAAATAGAGAGAAAAGAAAGACAAGTGAGAAATTGATAAGAATAGAAATAAAAGAAATGTGGTAGAGAAGATGTATTTATGAGAAGAAAAAAGAGGTGAATTTTTTTCTTTTTGTTAGCTTATTCAAATGGAAGTGTAGGTGGAAATAAATAAATAAATTTAATTAATTAATTTAGAATTAATATATTTAATTTAAGAGACTTTGGACATGAAGTGCAAAATTAATGATAAAGAATTAAAAATTAAATATTTAGAATTTCATAAAATTAAGCAGGGATAACTATTTGGGCGTTCAATTTTAATCATGATTACTAAATTTACTTTCTAAACGTTTCCCCTTGCTTATCCAATCGATGACAAATTCTGAAATAAGGCATGGAGTTGGGGTGAATTATGACAGCAACTAACAAGTTCATGAAAAATACAATGGCGAACCAACAATAAAAAATCATTAAACAGTACCATTATTCTGTTTTATTGCCATCATTAATTATTCTGGTTGTATAGCATAGAAGATAGCATATAGAGAAGGCAACCAAAATAGACATATCACATATGTATTCATCTTTTCAACCATCTTTATAGTACAAAATCCTTTGTGTTCCCCTAAAATTGTACACAAACCATCTTTCTTTATCTTTTCACCTACAGGATTTGCTCAGAAGTTTCTTGGCCTCACAGTTACAACTGGCTTTGAGTCAGCGGTCTCAACTCTCAAGGAATGTGATACTTGTGTATTCTCGCGAGTACCACGGAGTCAAAAAAGGGTGTAATGTGCTTAAATTAACTAGTCCATACATTATATTTTTATGTACAGCTAAACACCATCAATATCAAAGTATATTCTACATCAGCTCACATGCACTGCATTATTTTCATGATGTTGAGAATCGGTCAAAGCTTGGTGAGTGGTCGCAGATGAATATGATTAATGAGGCAGCACCACCTCTTGGGAACCAAGCCATCGTCTTCTCCACTTCAAAAACTCAATAAGAATATAAGCTCCACACATCACAGCTCCAAACCCAGTAAATGTAGCAAGTAGGATGGATAGAACGGCTTCCTTATTAAGCTGTTGTGCCACCAATGTATCAAAATAATTGACATTAGAGATGGAAAATTTTGACATTTTTTTTTTCAATGCAATTCGAAAACACTAAATTGAAACCCACTGATATACTATTATTATCTACATTTAACTTTCTTTTTATATTATTAAGTTATAGGTGTGAAATATTTACCGATTTTATCTTCATCAAAGAACCTACTTGATCACTTTTAGCGAGATTTTTTCTCTCAATTACGTATTTTCTATCCACAAGATTTAAATCTAAAACTTTCTTAGAAATTGCCTGTTGGAGTCCAATTTCACTTGAACCTAACATAATGTTTGATTTACATTTAACTAATTAGCATTAAGCTTACTGACCATGCTTCTATGCCTTCAACAAAGTTTTGCAAATAATCATTTGTTTTTATGGCCTAAACTTTGAATGCAACATGTCCACTTAGGCTAGAGGAGTTAACAGAGAAAGGGGGTGAAGGGGGAAAAACACACAATATTTCCTTACCAGTGAATAGAAAAGACGTCCAGCCAGAACCACCATAACAAACTGGGCAATTGCATAAACCCAAACATGTTCACACGTCACTAAGAACAAATTTGGGGGAATCAGTGCAATACCAAAGGCAGAATTCAAATGTCTAGTGTTGTCTAAAAGTAGAGAAAGTCCTACCCATAATTGTGGATGTCATGCTTGCAAGTAGACCTAGTATACATGAAAAAGGGAGAGAAATGGCAACGGCACCAGATCCCATACTTGAAACCTGCCCGACAATGATATCATCATTAGGAATTCATAGACACCAAAGGGAACATTATCAAAGAATATTAATACTTACAAGTAGCTGCTCAAGAAAACAAAAGTATGCCAGCATGTTGATGATCACAAGAATGGGGACATTTTGCCAAACCCTGTGAAAGTTCTATAAATCATTATTAAATGATATAGAAATATTTTCAGATAATGAATACTTAATAAAAACATTGGTTTCTCCTTGCCTGTATTGTTGGCTTCTACTCCTTGTCAAGTAAAGTGTCTGGCCATTTAGAACTCGTAGAAGAGTGACGGGTAGGTTCTGAACTTCCTGCTTGCACACATCGCATGTTCTGTTGCCTTTAATGCTAAACCATTTAACTGCACATTCTTGGTGTGCCAGTGCAAGTTCACCTTTGCAGCTGCACTCCATTTTAAGGGTATCAGAACCTTCTCCCAATTCTATCAAACAAATTCTGCAGACGGCTTCTTCTTCAGGAATATCTTCCCCATCCTCGTTTTCGACTGAACAAGAATATTCATAAGCACAAGATGGTTATCGATAAAGCTTAATCTGGATGCCCAACTCCTAGCCAATAACTGCTATTTTCACATGGGGAAAAATGAAAATTCTTCATAAAAAAATGTTAAAGAAATTCTGTTTTAAAATTTCAAAAATTTAAATTTTTCATGAAATTTCACATGCGAAAAAATGAAAATTCTTCATGAAATTTCACATTTTTAGTTATTTAAAATTCTATTTTAAAATTTTAAAAATTTAAATTATTCATAAAAAATATATAAAAAAATATTTAAACACACCCTAGAAAAATCCTATAAATCTTAGATAAATTCTCTATCCAAACGTACTCTTAGAAAAATCCTATAAATCTTAGATAAATTCTCTATCCAAACGCACTCTTAGAAAAATCCTATAAATCTTTGTCTCTAAGATAATAAGATGGAATGCTAGAATTGTTATGAAATGCACAAACTCGTAATTGGAAATTGTAGGACAACATTTGAGTTTAGGTATTTAATGTTTTTGAAAATTGGTTCACCTCCAACCAATTCACATAGGCCTAGCATACATAGAGGTAGATTTTTCATCCATCCCTTTTTGACTTTTATGCCACAAAAGTGGCTTTACGGTTTGAGGTTTCACACTTTATTACACAAGCAAGAAAAAGAGAGTTACTGGTGTCGTCAGGTGGAGATTTCGTAGATGTTGTGGCAATACTCCTTGCCAACCGTGGTGTGGTAGGAACAATACGAAACATGGCACCTACGTATGTGTTGCCATCTTCGGTAAGCACAGGAACTGAACGGGAACGATGCATCGGTAACTGCTGTCCTTTTTTCTGTAAAAGGAGGAAAGAATGAATCAGATAAAAGTGGATAAAAAATTATCTTGGAGACATCAAATATCCATATTCAATTATGATTTGGGAAGGAATAGAAGGGCATAGAAATAACATTTGCTTTTTAAAATTAGCATAGCAAACTATAGATAGTATTACAGATGTTAGTGTAACATGCATAAAAAACTATGAAAGGTTGAATGGGCTGGAATTGAAGAATGCATCTGATGAAGAAGGCAATTTTTAGTGAATTGGATGATTTTAAGTAAGAGTTTTATTTTGATCCACTGCCACCTTTTTCCACCAACATTCAATCGCATGCTGTCATATTAAATCAGTGTGATTTCTCAGGTAATTGTAATCTCAGCCAAACTCTCCAATAACGTGTCAACATATTATTAGATGCCAGTGCAGAAAAGAATTTTTTTATCCTAATGGTATATCAAAATTAATATGTCACCTAGGTACCGAATTTGTGTATTTGAAACTGACTATTATACTATTATACAGAACTTAATGCCAAACTCCTCCCAATAGAATGAATGGATGATCAACAGAGGCAAACGGATTGGCTGACTCAACTATACCACAAGCAAAATGAAATTATCATTGAAATTGATATTTTAAAAGGTGTGCAGCAGTGCAGGTGTTAATGCAATGCTCTGTGAGCTTGATCTGTTAAGTATTAAAATTGCTGCCAATTATTAAAAAAATAAATAAGTTATGATACACTTGACAAATTTGAACTGAAGAGATGTTAGGTGCATGTTACATGAATTCTGAAATAGTAGGATAGTAAGCAGACTTTTGAAACTGATGATGCAGAGGAAACAAATGCTGAAAGAACCATATCTATAGTAACAAACTAACAATACAGCATCTGTTTTACTGGTTTAAATTTGGATACTTTATTGACCGCCTTCACAAACAAATTTTGGAATAGAAGCTAGATGCATGTCAAAAAACAAGAAAAAAAAATGAGAGTGAGAGTGAATTCCAGATTTCTAATAAAGCCAACATCTAGTAATATGTATGCTAATTGTAAATAATGCACGTGTTACACACAATTTCATCATAAAAAAGCTACACAAAGCATGGTTAGAAGCATCCCAAGTTAGAAATGCCTTTTCCCAGAATGATTTTCCACTTTATTGTATGAAAATTTATTTTAAATAGCTAAATGTGATCATTACAGTGCAACCATAGTATAAGTTGCAAAGACACTCACAACATGTGTTGCTGGGTAGGAAATGTTCCCTCCATGCTCAGACTCCTGATTTGACTGAGCAATTGGAGTGACAGGTAGGGATGATATTTTCTTCCCATTAGGTGATGATGTTCTTGAAATAATAGGATCTTGCAGTCGTTCTGGGGGTGAACCTTCAAGTGCTGGGATGGATGCCTCTTCAACATCTGAACAAGTGTTGTGAAATTTAAAACTGAGCTTGGGAATAAGAGTTTTAGTAGTTGATTCATTTTTGGTTGAAGAAGGAACTTGGAACTCATTTATTTGGCTTCTAAGAGATGGAGTTGGAGGTTTGCTTGTTCTAAAAAATTCCTCTCTTGTTTCATCTAGCGTTCTTGTGGGTATCTCGGTAAGGCTTTTACTTCTCCCATGTGTATGTCTACTAGGGAGTTCCTCAGTTATTTCGGATGGCTCTACATCCTACACATCAAGAAGCCAAAATGAACTTTCATTAAAAATATAGGAGAAACATTACTTACCAAGCTGTAAAATAGTAAATCTCAAAGTTATACACACATATTTTCGCAACAAAACATAGTTTTCCCTATTTTTAGCTTATGCATGTATATTCTATAAGTATAGAAGAGACATGCTAACTGCTAAGAAGGTAGGCGTTAACATGATGTGGCTTTATGTAAGAGTTTTTCTATCTCGTGTATTCTGAACTGATCACTGCTTATGTGACAGAGGGCTATGTTAATAGAACCATACAGGTCACCAATGAATTGCCATTCAATATAACTATAGATGTTTTACTAATTTAGTTTGACCTAGCAACAGACACTACAAAATCATGAAAATCTTCAGAAGACAATATTGTCTATGCTTGATGAGTAATTGGATGCTTTGATTGGCCAGATTTTCAGCCTGAGCTAGTTCTGAAATTCCTATTACTTCCATAAATTCAATGAAATAACTCCTAAGAAACAATATCTGCTTGGCCAAATGAGGCAGCTTTGTGTACAACTAAAATTAGATATAGAGAAGACCAAAGCAAAATCATTCGTTAGAAACAGTGGAGATGATGATCATTGATCATTGTACAAAGGTATGAACTGATAAATACTCATGTGAATTCTAGTAAAAAAACTAATGTTCTAAAAGTTTTTAGTTTGAACACTAAAAACTATTGAAAGAACATGCATGATGAAGAAAGTGTTAGCTTAGCCTTAGAGTAAAACAAAGAAAATTAAAAATAGGCAACTGAAGGAAGTGGAAAACATAATAGTAAAATAGTACCTTTTGAATTGGGTTATAAGCTCTACTAGAACTAGAAGTGCCTTGGTCATTAATCTTGGGAAAGTGATGTGCTTCAGTGGCCATATATGAAGGGGTTCAGCGGAAAACCCACAAAGAGTTTGAGCTGACTGTATTTTGCAGAAAAGAATGGCGAAATCTTGCTGCGATCATTGGAGCAGGAAAGAAGCATAAAGAGAATTTAGAAAAAGGAGAAGACAAGTGGCATAAAAAGCTTCAAGCATACATGTTTCAGCTTTTCTGGTTTTTTAAGGTGGGGCACAAAAGTAAAAAGTTAAGTGAGACTATGCTAACTAACTACACTCTTTATGAGTTCAATGGTTACGTGTATGTAAAAAATATGGCTATTTCATCTTAAATGATTGTTTGAACTATTTTAAAATAATTATTTTTAGATTTTTAATAAATAATTTATTTTTCTCTTATTTTATAATATTTCTAGAAAAAAAAATAATTACTCATTTAATTCTTATATATGTACAATGCTATGTTTGATAAAGTTAGATGAAACATTACAAGTTATGAACTATAAATTCAAGAGTTAGAACCTTCTAAACTAGCTCATTTAAATAAAAGTGTTTATTAAGATTAACTGATAAGTTAATTGATAAATGTTAAAAAATGCATAATGATATATTTAATATTTCTTATATTTTCGATAATTTATCATCTTAAAAAGTAGGCTTAAATATGTTTGTAGTTCTTTAAATTTGGGTAATTATTTTTTTAGTTCTTTTTATTTTTTTAATCCCTCAAATTTTTGAAAAGTTACTTTTAGTCTCTCTTTATTCAATGTGTTCATGAATTTCCAATTCATAATGATTTTTAAACGTCAATTTTTTTTTTTGAAAAATGATTTTTGATAATTTTAAACCATCATAATATTTGACTCGAATGGTCTCGTGACTATTTTTTTTACATATTCAACTGGTTTTAAAGAAGACAAATAAAAAGATAGATGTAGAATTGTCGCGATTTTTTTTTTACATATTGTGGTTGTTTTAAATTGACACAAATAATTTTTAAAGAAATTAAATTAAAAAAAATTATAGTGAGGAATCGTCACGAATTGTGACACCATTAATAGAAAGAATGAGGCCGACTAAATGTAACTTTTTAAAAATTTGAGGAACTAATAAAATAAATTCTCTTTGAAGGACTAAAAGAATAATTAATCAAATCTAAAGGATTAAAAACATATTTAAGCCTAACAAGTATGATAATAATTTTATATTATAAAAGAATAATAAAAGTTTGGTGATTTTGCTCATATTGTTTAAAATTAATTTTTTAATAAATTAATATTGTTTTAAATCAAAATTTTCCTTTTGTTGAAAAAAAAGATATAATTAAATAAAATAAACTTATATTGTTTAAAATCAATTTTTTATTAATAGTCTTATTTTAAAAAAATAAAAATTGTATTTTCTTTATAAATTTGATTTTTTATCAACTTTTTTAGTGACCAAATGTTTTGAATAAAACTAAAAAATGTATTAATTTATTAAAATAAATAGTTTAACATTAAACAAAATAATACAAAAAGTATAATTCCAAATTTCATAATAACTAAGAAAATAAATATGACATCTAGTGTTTGTAAGAATGTTAAAATATGTAAAAGAGTTTTTAAATTGAATAAATGGGTTAAAAAGAAGTTTAAATAAATTATTTCAGATAAAATTGAGAAGAAAATAAAGTTGATTACTTATAAGTTAGCTTATTTTTCATAAGTTACACAAAAAGTAGTATGTTATTTGAAGTAGTTTATAGAAAACAAACTACTAAAATAAGTTCATGTACCAAATAAGTTTTGGATAAAATAACTTATAAAAACATCTACAATGAGAGTTGCTTAATAGATTTCTTAAAAAAATATTATTTTAATATGCTATATGTGATTTTGAGTTGTTTAAAATTAGATAGAGTTATTTATATAAATAATTATTGCTCACGAGTTATTTAGCTTGTATTAAACAACTTATAAAAATACACATTGAAGAGAAAATTGAGTTGACATAAACTAGGTTGTTTATATGAACATACTCTAAATTGGTCAAATAAACTTATAAGCTTTTCAAAACTGTTCCCATTGTTAACTTAACTCAAAGTTTACATAAAATTCTATCATAATAATATTAACAATTTAAGGATTAATTAAGAGAAAATAAATTTCAAAAGGTGTTTTTATAAGTGCTGCTACCCGGTGACGCGGCAATAACAATTTAATTAAAATGTGTTAATTGTGGGGAAAAGAATTATTTTTAAAATAATAATAATAATTTAAGGATTAATTAAGAGAAAATAAAAGTTCAAAAGGTTTATTTTTAAGAATTTAATTAGATTATACTAATTGTACATTAAAAAACATAAGTTTACAAAAAATAACATGGAATAGTGTAAAAAAAATTACACTATCATTTAATTACATATATTATTGAATTTTATAATATTTTTTACAGTTATATTTAGGATAATTATTAATTTATTAATAGTATGACTTACCTTCTTAGTAAATAAAAATTCAACGTTATGTATGAAGAGCAAAACAAATTAAAGTAGATATAATTTGGCCCAATAGTGAGCGGAAATATGGGCGCATGTGATGGGGTTGTTTTATTTTTGTACGTTATCTATTTGGAAAAGAAGATATATTATATTATGAAACATTCTCAATATTTCATTTATCTTCATTACAGTTTTTAATGGAAAATTTGTAAATCCTTTCTTCATATCGTTTTCATTACAAGTTTTTAAGGACTTCCATTCAACGCCGATAGATCCTAAACATTGGATGAAGTTTTTTCAGTCTTGGTCTTCGTGATTGGCTCCAATTCAACCTTACAACTAATGCTTTTCCTCAAATTGGAACTGGAAACACCCTTTTTAGGGTTACCACCTATCATCTTTGTGGTGACAGAAATAGATTGGTTTTCACCAATTCTTCAAAATTTCCCAATTCTCTCATATATTATATTTTAGGACAATTTCAGTTTATTTCTCGTAAGCTAAGGAAAACCATATCCTCATATGTTCAAGATACAAGTTTTTTACATGGATACCATTTGATGAAAGGTTTGCGTGTGGAGGAGAGATGGGTGGGAGGAAACGGTGTTGATAGAGGGAGAAGTGAAGAGGTACTTTGAAAGGAGATATGTGGAGGATATGAAAAGTAGACCAAAGTTTGATGGTGTTAACTTCCACAAATTTCAAGTGGTGACAATTTGATGCTCATAGTGGATTTTAAAAGAAGATGAAGTGAAATAAGTAATTTGAAATTGTGGTAATGACAAAAGTCTGGGTCTCGATGGTTTCATTTTCCTTTTTATTAAGGAGTTTTGGGAGACCATGAAAGTAGAAGTAATGAGATTTTCAAGGGAGTTGCATAGAAATGGTGTCTTGCCTAGAGATATCAACTCTTCCTTCATTTCTCTTATTGCCAAGTGTGATAATCTAGAATTATTAGTTGACTTTAGACCTATTTCCCTTGTTGGTTGGTTGTATAAAATTATAGCCAAAATCCCAGCTATAGGCTTAAAAGAGTATTGGATGGAGTGACTGATCATAGGCAAAGTGTTTTTCTTGGTGGTAGACAACTTCTACATAGTGTGTTGACAGCTAATGAGGTGGTGGATGATGTTACACGAAAGATAAAAAATACTTCATTTTTTAAGTAGATTTTGAAAAAGCTTATTAATAACTGTTAAATAATTGTATTTTAATAATAGAAAATGAAGCAAAATTGTCTTTAAAATAATTATTTAGCAGTTATTTGTGCTCAAATGTTAAAGAATTAATATTTCGTTGAATTTTGGCTGCAAATATAAAAACTGGAGGTGTTATAAGCAAAAAGTGGAAAAAAACAAAGAAAAAAAAGAAGAAATAAAAAAAGGTCCAGCCTAGCCTCTCGCTTAGCGCGCAACTCGCGTTAAGCGAGATAAAAGACATAAGCACTAAGCGAGGTGTTAAGCATAAGAGTAAGAACTCGCGTTTAGCGCACAACACGCGTCTAGCGTGCACAATAGTAACAAAGCGCGCTAAGCGCGCAGCACGCGCTAGCGCACGATCCAACAAAAGCAGCACGCGCTAAGCGAGAGGAGTTCACTAAGCGCACGATCTGATTGCACTAAGCGAAGAGTGTCGCGCTAAGCGAGCCTACGAAGGCACTAAGCGAGGTGTTAAGCATAAGAGTCAGAACTCGCATTTAGCGCACAACACGAGCCTAGCGTGCACAATAGTAACAAAACACGCTAAGCGCGCAGCACGCGCTAAGCTCACGATCCAACAGAAGCAGCACGCACTAAGCCAGAGGAGTTCACTAAGTGCATGATCTGAACGCACTAAGCGAGGAGTGTCGCGCTAAGCGAGCCTACGAAGGCCCAAAGCCCACTTCAACAGCTATAAATAAAGAGTCTGGCCAAGGGAAAACAACATATCGAATCTCAGAGCACACTCTCCTTACTACCTAAAGCATCCTGAGAACTCTTCTTCTCTTTTCTTCTATCATCTTTATTTCTTTCTTTCACCCCCTCTCATTGTAAAGCCCTAATAGCCATGAGTGGCTAATCCCCTAGTTAGGATCTGGCTGGCCTAAAAGCCAACGATGTATGATGTACTTCTCATATTTATCAATGCAACATGAGTCCTTTCCAGGTTTTTCTATTCTATTATCTTTTCTATTTCTCTCTTGCATTCTCATCTTTATATTTTTTTAGGAGTTAGACACTCGGGAGAGGGTAACTTCTAATTAAGGTCTAAAGAAAGTATGTATGAATCAGTTTTAGGGGTTAGACACTCGGAAGAGGGTAACTTCTAATAGAACAAAAAGAAAGCGTTTCATAAGAAAATCATTACTAGACATAGAATGATAGTTTTATGCCCATGCATTTATGCGAACATCTAGAATTTAGACTTCATGCATTTTATTTATTGAATCTTTTCAAAGGGATTTGGAAGATAGATAAATAAAATAGGCTTATCATCGTGAGGAATCGGGGGCAAGTGAATGAATAGATGTGGGTAGAATAGATCCAATTGAATTGATAAAGAAAAATCCTAAACTCATACATCTTAGGCAGAAAAGGCATGCTAGGTCCTAACACTTGCATTTCATTGAATTTCCTTTTCTTAATTGTCTGCTTTTAATTCTCTTGCTTTTTATTACTTATAATTCACTCTTATCATTTCCTATTTTTTTTCTCCTACCTCTCTCTTTAACTTTATTTTCCTTATAAGTTAAAAAGTTTCCAAGATAAATACAACACAAAATTCCTGTGAAAATCGACATTCGAACTTCCGAGACTTTATTACTTGGACATTTGATACACTTGCATAACGCCTAACACCTATGACTCGGTATCTTGGGATTTTCTTGTGTATATGTTGCGTAGACTAGGCTTTCATGGAACCTAGATTTAATGGATTAAGGGATGTCTTGAATCCTCATAGGCATCAATGTTGGTGAATGGAAGCCTTACACAAGAATTTAAGTGTTCCAATTGTCTACGACAAGGGGATCTGTTGGCTCCATTTCTTTTCTTGGTTGTGACAGAGGGCTTGAATGGTTTAGTGAGGGAAACTAAAAATGAAATCCTTTTAAGGGATACTCAGTTGAAAATAATAATTGTGAAGTTAGCCTACTTAAATACACTGATGATACAATCTTCCTTAGTGAGGTAAATGTAAAGAATGTTTTCACTATAAAAGTTATTCTTAGATTGTTTGAATTAGTCTATGGACTAAGAGTAAGCTTTCATAAGAGTAGCTTTGGGGCTATAGGTGTGGAATTCTCTCTATGCCCTTTGCCTACATAGGATTGCCTATTAGGGCTAATCTTAGGAAGGTGGAGATGTAACAACCTGTTATTAGAAAATTTGAAAAAAGATTGACTCTTTAAAAACATAAACACATTTCTTTTGGGGGAAGGTATGTTTGATAAATTTGGTGTTATCATCATTGTCAATTTTGTTTATTTCCTTCTTTAGGATTCTTAAGGAATTTTGCTCTAGACTTAGGAATTCAAAGAAGATTCTTGTGGGGTGAAAGTGAGGATAGTAAAAAAAATTGCTTGAGTGAAGTGAAAGGGCATATGCAAAAGTAAGAAGTTAGGTGGTCTTGGAGTGAAAGGCATTGCGGTTTTTAATGAGGCCTTATTGAAAAAATGGCAGGGAATCTTTTCCACAATAATGATAGGGGGTTTGGAAGGAGGTAATTAATGCAAAATATGAAGGTTGACAAGGTCTCTTGAGAGGGGAGGGTTTTAACTTGGAGAGTTTGTGGTGGAGAGATTTAAAAAAGGTGTGGTGGTGGTGATAGGGAAAATTGGTTTGAGAAAGGAATTCAGTGAAAAATTAGGGTGGGGTATAAAGCTAGATTTTGGGTGGGCTCTTGGTTGGAAGGAAAATGTTTGATGAATTTGTTTCCGAGACTATTCCTTGTCTCAGAACAAAAGGAGGAGGTGATAGGAGACATGGGTGTCTTCAAAATCAATGTCCATTCTATAAAAAAATCCTTCACTTTAACATTATTAGTTCTGTCGAAATAGTTAATTGTTTTGGGAAGACAAAACTAGAAGAAATATGGAAACGTGAAGATGAAAGTTCTTAGGCAAGGGGTGTAGCTATGTTTAAGCTTAAGAAACTGTGTCTCTATGAAGTTGTGATATTAAAAGTTCATTAGCCGAAAATTCTTTAGTTCTAGATATATGTTACATGACTTCCTTTTTCAGCTTTACATAGGGGGACAATTGAAATGTCAAATTAAAAAAAAATGTATAATACAGAGTATTTGAGTTTGTACTATCACTTTTAACTTGCTTACACGAGGAAACAAATCTGCATGAGTAGCAAGTAAACAAAAAATAAAAAACAGTATATTCTGCAATCGTTTATTAATACTAATAAAGTGAGAAGTTTAATTACATCGTTTTCAAAACAAGTTTTTAGACAAAAATTATCGAAGTTTTATTAAGTCACACCAAAACTTTTCAATTTTTAGCCCAGTAAATATTTGCAAATTTTCAAGTTTTATCAGCCAGGGAAGAGAAAGAAGAAGAGGAAGAGGAGACGCCTATAATGCTATGTGTGTGGGTAATGAGTAAGAAGATGAGGAAAAGAGGAAGAGGAGGACACATACTATGTGCGTGTGTAACTGAGCAAAAGCCCAGAAAATTAAGGGATGATTGGATAAGATTGGATGAGAAATAAATATGTTTTATTTTTATTTTTCTTTTAAAGATTAAACGTTAAATTACTATAATAATCTAACTAAAATAGAAGAATTGAATGGATTTTCTTGTCCAAAATTTATGATGTAGAGTGCTAGGATGCTCCAAAAGAGGTGAGAGTATGGTACCAAACTCATATATATATATATATATATGAGTGAATTTAATATTTATGTATTAATGGTGTATAATTCTTTATATATATATATATATATATATATATATATAATATGAAATTAATAAAATAAATATTTTTCTCTTAACATGATTTATTTTATACTTAAAAACAATAATAAATTTATGAAAAATTTTCAATGAGAAAAAATTTAATTTATAATATTTTCATAAAAGAAAAATATTATAACTTTTTTCAAAATATATCATCACAAAAGAAATTTAAGATACTCATATTTTTACAAAGGTTTGAAGCATTTTCTAATGACTACAACAAAAAATTACAACAACAAAAAAATGTTAAATTATTGGAAAAAAATATTTAAACCTTTTACAAATTATAATAACTTTCTACACATTTTTATATTTTAAATATATTGTATAGTTTTCTTAGTGTCAATACAATAAAAAAGTTAAAAAAACTAGGATGATAAAATTAATATCAATTTGTTCTCTCTTATAATTATTTTCATTCATTTTTTTTTTAAAAAAAACTATGGGAACAATTCCAATTTCTTTTATATGGGGCAAATATATATTTTTTAAAATATATTTAAATAAAAATTAAAATTTTGTGAGAACAATGGTCCTCAAGCATCGATCCATCATTGTCCAAAGACCAATTAGAATCCTAACCTTGAAGCACTCGTGAAGGGACACAAATAGAAAACTTGTTTTTATAAGGATACTACTATGATCGCTCCCTCTAAAACAAGTATTAGTAATATTTATTTTTTGACGGAACCAGTATTAGTATTATATTCATACAATAATTAATTAATTATACATAGAAATAAAAAATTTATCCGTTTGGAACCTGGCATTGCTCATTCTATTACCTTTATTGCGTGCCAGACCAGATTCGGTACACGGCAATTGGGTGTTTATAATATGGTTTGACTTATTTTTTTTAAAATAAATTATTTAAATCAAATATAAAATAAATATGTTTCAATTTAATTTGATTTAAATATAATATTAAATTCAAACCAAAACAAACCAATCTTTTTGATTTAATTTAATTTGGTTTCATGATTTTTTATTTTTTTAATTTATTATTATAATTTAAATTTATTAAACTTACATAATTATTATATATGTTATATAATTTTAAAAATAATTTTTTCTTTATTAAATTTTGTTTAACATATTTTATAAAAATTATTATCTTTCATTTCTATTTAACATTAATATAAAATAATATACCAACTCTTCACTTCTATTATTATTTTTTTAAAAAAATGACAATACATCATTTTTAACATATGAAAGTAAAATTATATTTAAATAGAAATATATTTAAATCAATTCTAAAATTATGAGATAAAATTAAGTTTAAATATATTTTTTCTTTATAAATATACTAATTTTATTAATTATTCTGATATTTTTTTTACATAATATTTCTTATAATTTTTTAACGTGATTCTTGTAATATTTAAAATTTTAAACGTAAATTTGTCATATAACAATACTACTACTTATTAAAGTCATGAAAACATTTCGTAATAAAAAGGACTAAAAACTAAATATTTGAAAAGTACAAAAATAAAAAAAAAATATTTAGAAAAACTAAAAACAAAAATAATATATTTTAGGAAAATGTATTTAAACCATAAAATCAAGGATGAGCTAAAATTAGATGAGAAACATATTTCAATTTTCTAGAAAACATGCAAAAAAAGAATTGTTGGCACCAATAATTTAATACTTAAGTTTAGAATTCGATATTCAGTTTAAATATAAAATTACAATTAAAATTCTGAAATGGAGTTTTCCCATGAAGATGATTTAATTAGGAATTGGCAACTGGATAAATCTTGTCATTTTGGTTTCAGCATTTATCATAACTGTCACTCTCTCATTGGCTCAATGTGTCGGTGCATTGTGCGTCTACAGTAAACTCATCTCCACAACTGGACAGTACTACTGCATTAGCAAGTGGCATTCTATTTTTCTCAAATATATTTATAACAAAATTTACACCAGTTTTTATATAATTCAGATATAATTAAAAAATATTTATTGTTTTTTTCCTAATTATTCATATAACTGTCTTTGTTCTTTTATTTCCGTAACAGTAAGTAGAATTTGTTTCCCCCTTTTTCTATTGATAGCTTTTTCCCCGCTACTTTAATTATATGGAAGAACAACTTTCCTTGGTGAACTTAAATTTAATGTATACTAGGATATCAAATTTGATGAATGTTAATCAGTATTCTAAACTTAAGGAAATAAAAGAGGAGAATTTTTTGTTGACATGTGTAAAAATACATTTTCTTACGTTTTTTTAAATACATTTTCATATAATTTTAATAAAAAAATATTTTTAATTTCTTATCTAACGTTTTTAAAGTGCTTGTTTACTTATAAAAGAAATACTTATTAGCAAAACCCTTTCTTATTTACAATCTCTCAATGGTCAACACATTTAGATTTAAAATAAATTTTTAATCACTTCTATTTTTTAAGCCCGGGTAATATGCTATCGTATTATAAATTTAGAATATATAATTTAGAGTGAGACTCTCAATATTTTCTCTCTTTTATTATTTAAAAACATGTATATCAGACACTATCTTTCTAAATTATTGTTACACATAATGGTGTTGTTCGACTTGAATAAAATTGATTTCAGATGGTAGATGTAATCATTAAAAAAATGTCTATTATTTTTTTTTTTTAAAAATGTCTCTGTGTCCAGGAAAAAAGAATTATCTTAATTATATTTGTCTACTTTTCTTTTGTTTTTATCTGTATGTTTGATTTTCTTAATTATCATCTTTAGTATTTATGTTTAAATTAAATTTAGATATTTTTAAATATAAATTATAAAAAATTAGAAACAACTTTATATTATAATTTAAATTTTAAATTATTATTATAAATTTAAAGTATAATTTATAGATTAAAAGTATTTATTTATTATAATTTTTTTACTGCTATTATAAATTTTAATTATATAAAAAATGTTTATTCTATATAATAAATAGATAAAATACTAATTTACTAATAAAATATATTCAGATAAATTCGTACAAATTTCCTTCGCATCATTTATCCATGTTCTACGGAACAAGATCATTTCAATCCTCAATAAAAATTTCGTCCCCATAAAAACACTAGCTTGTTAGGTGTAATGTCTTTTTCTTCAAATACAAACACTAATATTCGGCAGCTTATGAATATAAGCTCAATAAAATCTTATGGACTATTTTTAAGATACTTTTTTAATTTCTCTTAATTACTCTCATAAACAGTTATCATAGTAAAAGATAAGTCTAAATAATCTATATATAAACTCTTCCAACAGAGTTTAAATTACATAATAATTTTTCAAACGTTAACTTTGTATCTACCCCGAAAAAAAAAACGTTAACTTTGTGCATTTTTTTTTACAGAATAACTTTGTACATCTTCTCTACTATTTATTCCACATTTCCATCAGCTATCTTCTTAAGAATCTAAATATCAATCATGGCAATGTAAAAGACAAGCATAGCAAACACAGTAATAGAAATAGCATTCAGAAAAAAAAAACATCATTTTTTTTAAATACATAAAAAAAACATTTTTTAAGACTATAAATATATTCTATGCGAGACAATTTTATTTAAGTATATATATGATCGTTATAGATAATAAAAAAATTTCTTTAATGTAATTATATTAAAAATACATTTGAAACTAAAAATATATAAAATTTGAATAACTATATTGGATGAGAGTGTTTATGGGATTTATTTTTAACGATTAGGATTTATTTTTTCAATTTTCAACAATAACATTTTTAAGAATGTTTCTTCGGTCTATTATTTTCATCTTTAGATTCTAAATTAATTTTTAATATTGTTTATAAAAAATATTGATAATTAAAAATAATTTTATATCATAATATAAATTATTTATCACAAGTATAAAATATAATTTTATATTATAAATTTTTATAATATGAAATAAATATTTATAATGTAGATTGCACAAATTAAAATACTAATAACTAAAAAGAAGTAATAAGATGGAAAAATGATTTTGTCCAATTATATTAATTTAATGTCATAATTTGTAATTCCATAATTATTGAGGACTTGTATGATTTTCTTTTCTACCAAAATAATAAGATATGCATTCTTCTTACTTCTACAGTCTTTAGAAAGAATGATCGAATTTGTAATTGGTACTTATTTTAGAAGTAGAAAAATTAACTAGTTTGGTCAGATATTTAAACTCGAGTAATAATATTTTGATTCCTAGTTTTGACTGCAAGGAGTAGCTATTGGCCATAGAATTGATTAATAATATAGGAAGCAATTAAAATAAAAAAGTGAAAAGTGAAAAGTGAGTATGATTGAAACAGAAGTGAAACTTCCATGTGCTGACACGTAAAGGAGATGACGATGATGCGCCTTCACAATCACATCACAGATCGCAACTTCACTGGCTTCGCATTTGCGGCATCGCTGTGTCCTTTTTATATCTTCACTAGATCTACTACACTCCCAACTCCACACTTCTTCTTCTTCTTCTTCTTCTTCTTCATTGCACAGTGCATCCATAAACATGAAGTAATGAGGTAATCTAAAGTGGAAAAAATGGGTGGGGGCCGGTTCAAACCGACGCAGAAGAGGAAGAGGGTTCCAAAGAGGGTGTGGTTAAGCTTCCAAAAATCAATGGGTGTCCTCGTGGGTGGAAACCATACCTCCTCCAGGTTTTGCACTCGCTAACTCCCCTCCCTTCCCCCTTTCGGCTTTCAAAAGATCCATCTTTCTCTCACTTTCTCTTAACTCGATTAGTTCAACATGGACACCAAGGCATTCAAATTCCAGATCCTTACTAGCTCCATCGCCAGGCGCGTGCTCCTTCGCACAATCCTACTCGCGTGCGCTGTCTCGTTTGTCTCTCTGTACCGCGCCCTATCCCTCTTCGATTTCGGAACCCTCGCTCCCATCGCCACCTACTTCGACTGCGTCTCCGGCTTCCAGAGCGTCACCTTCCGCCCCGGTTCCCCCTTACTCCGAACCCGGTTCGGGGTCTCCGCCAATTGCGAGAAAGACGCCAATTTGACCCTCACTGTGGTCACCGAGCTAACCGGTAGCCGGTTACTCCACCCCGGAGCTAAAAGCCTCTGCGTCGGAGAAGGCTCCTCAATGGCCGTCACGGCAATGAAACAGTTAGGTTTTTTCTCCAGCGTCAGCGCCGTCCAAACGCACCGTTTCGAGCAGAGGAACGTCCTGTACGAGGATAATTCCTTCGATTTCGTGTTCTCGAGAGACCTAGACAAGGTTTCTGTCCCGGCATTGCTGGTTCTCGAGGTTGAGCGTGTCCTTAAGCCAGGTGGCGTTGGTGTCTTCCTTGTAGGCACCACAAGTTCTCACCCCAATGACATGATAAGAGCAGCCACACCTGTGTCCTCGTTATTAAGGTCTTCCAATGTTGTGCATGTTGGTTCTGTCAACGACCATAACCTTGTTGTTTTCAAGAAACGAGTTGAAAACGCTACTTTGTTTTACCAACATGGTTTACCCGCTGATTGTCCCAGTGTCACCTTCACCAAACCCCTTATAGAGTTAATGGAGCCTCTCGTGAGTGAGAAACAACAACAACCACCGATTGAGTTTCACAAGAGGAATATTCCCTATTTGCCTAAGTTTGTGGATGTTTCCACTAGGAAGAGGTTGGTGTATATTGACATTGGGGTAGGGGAGCTTCTTGATGCCAATGTTAGTGATTGTTGGTTCCTACCATCGTACCCCATTGATCAGAAGGATTTCAATGTTTATTTTGTTCACTACAACACTTCGATTATGTTGTCCTATGTGAAGCGACCTGGTATTACCTTTGTTTACCACCCTGGCTTGGCTGGTATTGATAAGGTCAATGCTAAGCTTGGTAGTGATGATGATGATGACATGGATCCTTTACTTGGGGAGGAGGAGAAGTTTGATTTCCCTGCGTGGTTCAAAGAAACTGTGCAATATGCTGATTTTGTGGTCCTCAAGATGAACGCAGGAAGTGTTGAGCTCAAGTTCCTCTCGGACATATTTGAGAATGGAGCTATATGCTTTGTTGATGAGTTGTTTCTCAAGTGTCCCGAGAGGAGGGGAGGTGATGAGAAAAGTGTAACCAGCAAGGAAAGTTGCATGGATATTTACAAGGCTCTCCGAAGCAATGGTGTCTATGTGCATCAATGGTGGGGAGACTGAATTGCATTGAACCTTTGATGATTATTATGGTGTTAGAGAAACTCTGTGTATGTACAAGTTTCTCTTGTGTTTTATGTATTTGGACTATAGTCCAACTATGTCTCTGTTTTGTGTTTGTTGTCTGTGAAAGTGTGTAGGATGCTATGAACATCCGAGTGCTTTATGGTTGGGCGATTAATGCTAAAATAAACAACCACTGTCGTTCTCGTTTGCTAATAAAATCTGTGATGATTCGTGGTTTGTTGTGTTGCGTTTTTCTACTTTTCTTTTTCTTTTTTGTTGTTTTTGATTGGTTTTGGGTTATAATGGCGAGTAGGAATTGGCAGACAAAGCACAAAGCTATAATAAATTTCATAAAGAACGAATCATTTTTTTAAGATCGGATCAAGGATTTCTGCCATACTTGATCCATCGTTGCCATACCACTAAAAATAATATAAAATCAGCAACTCTTTGATTCACTGTATTTTGCTTATAAATTTGAAGCATTGCTATATTTTATGAAACGAGGGATGATGTTTAGACATTCATAATTTACAGACACCCATAGAAAATTGTTATGAAAAATCTTCATTCTCAATGTGGCGGTGTGGTTTATGCTTCACCAAATGTTCAGTTTTCTTTCTATATTAATTATTGATCTCGGGTCAGAAAGCAGCGTTGAAAGACACAGTAGTATGGGTCAATTGGATCAACTCTCGACTACGTCAGTACGGTGTATTCACTGTATTATACTATTATGAATAGATACTTGGTGGTCAATTATAAAATTAGATTCGGTCATAAATTTATGATAGAAGGTAATTATAAAATTTAAGTTCAAACTCTTCGATAATATAATAATATGCTACTCTTCGATGGTATATAATTAACGTTTTCCCATAAATAACTTGGCCAAACCAAATTTTCGCTGCGGTAAAGAAACAAAGAAAGTAGCATGTGGCCATTGCCATGGCCAATTTCAGTTTGATGTTTGAAACAACTCACTTTCAAAAATAAAAATAAATAATCTAGATTGTTAATAAAAAGTCAACAGCTATTATTACATATACATACATAACAAATTATAAATATATTAAACATCAATTATTAATTTTCTTATCAACAATTAAAACATTATTTGTGATACACTAGCAAGTTAATCATTTGCTTTTTCTGTACTTTGGTGAAATTAGAAATGTCTTTGAAGTTGATGAGGAGGAATCCTTTATTTGGTTGGGTACTAAATTTCAGCAAGCGACTAATCCATGATTTAAAAATGGCTTAAAATTAAATAGGTGTTCCTGTTAGGAAACCATCAGTTTGGTTACAGAAAATAGGAATAATTTCCACGTACAGATATCAGAACCACAGAATCAGCACTCCCACACAAAAAAGAAGATCCCATTTAGTTCCCTTAACCGTTGTATGCCTAACACGCCCACTTTATCCGTACTATATAGGGTTCAAAACTTTTTCCATATTACAGCATGGCAAAATTTTACATACCAACCCTTCTATTAAAGTTAAAAAAGAAAATGCCATCATACCAAGAGAAAATGTATTTAATTATTCATATAGAATGGAAGCCATTTATAAGCACAAACAAACAAGCTAATTGGAGGCATTGTCTTATACAAATTATGTGCAATGCCAGCCTGTCGTTCATGTTGAATCGCAAGTCCTATATATATAAATTACATTTTCTTTTGTTTTTCTGATTATTGGAAAATACAGAAAAGTAAGGTGACACCATGAAAAGAAGACACGGAGAAATGTAAAAGTATTACAGCTGGGCTGTACATGAAGCTTGAGGAATTAACAGTGTATCTTCAATGTATCTTCCTCACTCCTCAGACCCAACCTTTATCTCCAAAAGCCTCTCAATTGGTTGCCTGCAAATTGGGCATCTATCCGTCTGGAACCTCAAAACCTTTGCACATCCACTACACATACACTGCAAATACAAAATGAATCCAGCCAACGTATATCAAGGACTCAAGTATCAAATAATAAGTTTTTAACAGTTAAATTAGGTTAAATGATCACGAGTTTGCAAAGAACCTAAGACCAAAAGGTGACAGACTAATAAATTACGAGCTGAAGAAATAGAAAACGGTTTGAAAAAAGATATTTGATAAAAGATTGATTATGATATTGATGACTACCATCACATCAGCATCGTTCTATCAACTAATCAAAGAAAAATTCATTCAAAAAGGGAAGCTGCAAATACCATATGCCGGCAGGGATGGACAATTGTATCTCGAGGCTCTGACCAGCAAATGACACAATCTTTGCCTTGGTCATTCTCATCCAAGTCACTCTCCGTTGAATTTCCAATACCATATATCTCCTGCAGCTCATACCTCATTCCATTCACCCACAAGATCTGCTTAGCAACTTTCACCCGGAACTCTCCTTTCTCCTTCTCAAACACCACTTGCGTAATCTGAGAGTTTGTGTTACCAGAGGTTGGAGATCTATCTGACTCGTCATAATTACCAGGGGGAGCATCTGCCTTCACTGATGCATCTGCCTTTACTGCTAGAGGGTAGACATTCATGTCACCCACTTTCAATAACTCAGACTCCTCAAACACTGAAAAATCAATACCAGTTCCAGCTGCTTGTCTAAACTTCTGGCCAAGACCTTGCTCGAAATGCACAGTCACCGGTGCAAGATGGTTTTCCTTCATTGGTGTGAGGATGCAGCCTTCACCTTCTTTTGCAAAGAAATATATGGCAATGCTGTCAAACAGATAAAAAGAAACAACACAACCTTTAGAACAAGTAAATGAAGAATTGTAGTACAAAATGTTCACATTCATAACCATCATCAGGATTCGATGACAACCCTCACACTCACAAGTCACAAATGCACATTAGCATTTAAAAGCATTAAAATTTAAACATCTAGCTAAATGTATACCCATTAAGCTGCTTACAATGTTCCAAATCCAAATATAGGACTCCAAGTACTTACAATTACTGATAGTGACTTAGTGGCATTTTCACAAGTTTAAAATTAAAACAGTTTCTTATGCAACATTGGTAAAAACTAAGAAGCATAAGGAAACACTTACTGACTCAACTACTCAGACAACTAACAGAGAAAAATAGGCACTGTTTCAATTTATACCTAAAAATATAGGTCACGTCTACCATTTATTCTATCTTCAAAACATCAAAATTAGAACTCCAATTTGAATATAAGGATAGAAAGGGACAAAAACCTAAACACTCAAACTGTTGGGGAATTACCACCTCCTCCTTTGACATGGCTTCATTCTTTTCTTGAACAAAAGTCAAAATTAAAATAACACAAATAACAAAAACTCTGACTCTTGTTTGATAGCAATAACAGCTTCAAGTTATAGAAGGAAACTACATGATTGTTAAGCTAATGTCCGAACAAAAAGAACCTTGACTTTCAAACTGACCACCATTATTGGCAAATGGCAACTATATTTCTGAACATACAATTATTTCTCAACTTCTTTTAACCATCCTTAAAAGGGTAGCATAGCTTGCAAAAGACAACAAGTTCATGAACCCCAAACCCCACCCAACCTCTGCAAAAAGGACGGGATTAGAAAGCCACTCTGAAGAATACATTTAAAGGAGAAGTAAAAAAACAGCTTCTTTTATTCTTCCTGATATAACCGTTGGCATTGAGGTTTGAGCATATAACCTCGTGAAAATAACCCAAACCTTTTACCACCAACCCAATCCTAGTGGCTAGAAACATAGTTTATATATGCAATATAATCAAATGAAGAGTTTTAATATGCCACTTGTAATTTACATTTTGTATTGATCTTCTATCAAGCTAAGCATGCCTTATGTTTAGTTTGATCTTAATGAAATTCAGTTTAGCTTCTTCAAAATATATATATATATATATATATATAATCAAATGAAGATATATCATCACTCTGGCAATAAATATCAGTAAGAGATTTTTTATGTTCCAATTGATTCTCCATATTGTCAAAGGTAATTGAACCCTAGAAAGTAGAAACACAAAGATTGATTCACCTCTTCGTGCAACATAAACCACACAGATAATAACTTATTACAAAGAACAAAGATCCCCAATTGAATCCAGTAACCCCTTAATTCCACAATTTACACGACAAAAACACATTAAACAATCACAACACGTATAATAGCGAAATTACAAGAAAGCATACCTCCCAGAAACGGTGGCATCGAAGGAAAACGAAACGAGGAGGTGGCCAGAATTTTGTTCATCGGGTTCGAGCCTAAGGGTCTCTTTCCTGATATTGACATCGTTCTTTATGGTAACGGCTTTCTGATGCTCAACGAAAGGTGCAGGGTTAGGCATCATGGGCCCACAAGGGTAACGCCCCTGAATCCACGCCGGGTCCATGTGTGGATGATGATGTTGATGATGGTGATGATGAGGATGATGAGGCATGGGAGGTGGCACCGAAGGATAGTAACCGGGGTAATGGTACTGAGGGTAATGCAGGGGAGGGTTCGGGTACGGTGAAGCAGCACCATGGTACACGAATGGATTCGCGGCGATCTCAGGCTGCGGCGTCACCGGAGGAGGTGGCGGAGGGTGACTCCGCCGTGAAGCCCCGCTGTGTCGGCGACGGGGATTGCCGCCGCCGACGCCGCCGCTGCTTGAGATGTTGCCCATGAAAAGGAGAGAAGATACCAAACCGAAGCCCTAATTTTAACGATTATGGGTTTCAGTGTTTTTTGAGAGAGAGGGAAGAGAATGAATCCAAGGCCGAACCGAAAAGTTAAGAGCCGAAAGGGTGTTATGCGTGGAGCAAATGTTGAATGCTCCAAGCATTTAAGATTTGGAAGAAAAGAATAGAAATTCTAAAGTGAGAGGCTGCGCTCTTGGGTGGAACAAATCTTGAATGCTTGGAAGAAAAGAATAGAAATTCTAAAGTGAGAGCCAGAGAGGTTGTGTTGTTGGGTTAGATTAGATGGCACCGTTGATGACGATGAGAAACCAAGCTATTCTCATTATTATTATTATTATTTACCTGTAAAAAATTTAGGATAACTCACATTCAGTTTATTCTATCTTTTATTAAACTGACGTTTTAGGTTAGTATACATAAATTCAAGAACATTTAATAGATTAAAAATACACTTATTGGTATATTTAATCTAAAATAGTTTTATTTAGTATAAGATATAGATGTAATTGTTGTTTGTTGAAGTGCCTTTTCAATAAATTGTAGGTGTAGCATTTTTTTTAAGATCAGAAGGAATTATTTTAAACAAGGATATAAGTAAAAAAAAAATTAACAAAACTTACTATTTACAAAATATCAATAGTTTTAAAATAAAAATCTTAATAATTTTGAAATAAAAGAAGTATTTAATAATTTGATATTAATTACTCAAATGCAACTATATATTCGCTTCTCAAATCCAAAATAATTAATTAAACTAAAATAATCTTATATTAATTCATGAATACACTC
This sequence comes from Glycine soja, assembly GCF_004193775.1. NCBI lineage: Eukaryota > Viridiplantae > Streptophyta > Magnoliopsida > Fabales > Fabaceae > Glycine > Glycine soja. Next base: position 43,900,444 of record NC_041020.1, read on the forward strand.
GATATAGCAACAGCCTTAAGTCTCAATGAGCTTTTAAAAATAGTCTACTAGATATACATAATCAACTATAGACAATAAAAGACAATGACTAATACGTCAATGATTACAACAAATAAACAAAAAATATAAATAATTCTTAATATAAAATTTTGAAATATATATATATATATATATAATTATTTTATAAAAATATTCAGAAACAACCTTTATCCGTGTATCACTACATTCTACTTCTACTTCTAGTTTAAAACAAGAAAAGATAATTTACTGTATCATATTCTTATCACCAAACCACATAAAGGTGGTGAGAAAGGAAAATGGCTAGGATTGTGATTGGAAATCTTTTTTTTTTTTTCTATAAACACTTAAAAATAAGAAAAAATGAAATGCATTTGTGAAAAAAATCTTTATACACAAGTTAAAATCATTTAGCTTTTCAAAAAAAAAAAATGTTAAGGGACCATTAGTAGCGGCGACATTAACGGCGACATTAACGACGACATTAGTCAAATATTGAATCTTTTACATGAGTTAGTCCACACATGCACATGGCATGGTCGTGGATAGACATGAAGCGTATCATGCCATAAGAAATGGGCCATTCAAGTTCCAGTTTAGTATAAATAGCAGCGAGAAATCCCTGCATACATAATTTGCTGTGGATAAGTTCCCAAGTTCCTTTCCTTTCTCTCAAGGCTAAGAGGCCTAGACATCACCACAAACAAGTCACCAAAGAAGGAAGAGTGTCACAGAATCCCGGTGATCTTGTTTGTGGTGATGTCTAGACCTTCCTAGACTTGTCTTTTGTCGGAGTTCACTGTCTCCGTGTTGCGGTGGCAGCCGGAGGGATATTTTCAAACTAAGCATGTGGATCTCGCTTCCTAGTTATGCTCTAGAAGACTTCATCAATGAACACAAAGAGGCAGAGTCAAGATCCAAAGAAGCTCAGGGTGAAGCAGAGCAACATGTCCTTTAGCTATTAACAATATCAAGGCTATAATCCTCGTAAGTAATAACATCTCCTAAACACTTTCTTGTAAGAAAATAATCTCATCTCCTTTCTATACAACTTACAAATATGTTTAATACTCGGGTTTTTTTTCTTCCTCTTCTTAATATCTGAGTTTTGTTGCTATTTATTATTATTATTATGAATTTTGAGTTTTGTAGCATACAAGAAGTATCACTGTGAACCAAGTAGTAAAATGGGTGCTTCCGTTTTCGCCACTGGTCATTTTATTCATGTTCCAGCGAGAGTGGATATATATGTTGTAGAACTTGTTAGAACAAAGTTTGCAATTGATTTTTATTGTGGCAAAATGCTGATGCTGTTTGCGTTACGTGGGATGTGTTAATTTGATGAATATTTTTTTTTATAAGGGATGTTTTGGTTGATAAGGGTATTGCATGCGGAAAAATGCAGGGGCTTTGTTTTATGGTTTTTGTGGGGCGCATCAGTTTGATGACAATAGTGAAGGGGTTGAATTGTTTTGATGATTTATACCGGAACATTCTTAGTGTACACGGTATTTAATGCTCAATGTTAACATAACTAAGATACATAGTTATTACTTAGAACTTAGAAGGGGTGAGGGGGATATCTGTTGCTTATGTTATTTTTGGTTGGTTCCAATGAAACGTCCGAGCAAAAGAGAAGACTAGTTTAGATTATTTTGGCTATGCCATTTTCAGTTTTGTGTGCTTTCTTTGTCCAATACTCCAATTCATATATTAAAGCTAAAACACAAATTCTGTCATTGACATATGAACTACTTAGTCCAGCTCTTCTTTTTGTCATTTTTAATCCCTTAGTTTTCCTTTGTTTTGAGACTGACTTCTATGCATATAGCTTTGTCTTAATTTGCTCTTATTTTACAAAGCACATGTTGATTACAGCTTGAATAATTTTGGAGTCCACCCTAGTGTGGATGAGTATCAAAAGTTGATACAATCTCTCTGCTTGAAGGCTTAGGATAAGGAAATTGCAGAGAAGCTACATGAGGAAATGAAAGAGAGAATGGTTTGCATCTCAAGGGCATCACACGGGGTTTAATTAGAAAGAGATGGTGGAAGAGGTTATGGAGGTTGAGATTACTGCATCGACATAAACATTGTTCTTTCTTTGAGGTGGTGTGTGATGTGAGGGGATTGGTAGTTGTAATTCTTTTCCGATTTAGCAGACCATTTTGTTAGGAAATTGCAATCTTGATGCAAAAATAATTAAGAGGAGAAAATTTGAGAAGTGATCGTTGAAGTGTTTGATTCCCTTGATACTCAGGTTTTATTTTTTTCATCAATTTATAATATCACTTGTTTTTATTTTTATTATGATATAACTTATATTTATTTATAAAAAAATTATTTAATTAAAAATATTTTTACTAATTATTTGGGTTAAGGTGCATAAATATTATATTATTAGTTATATAAATAAAATATTGATATTTTAAATTATTTTTTATTACATATCTTATCTTTTGTATTTTCTAAAAAAGTTAAAAATAAGATTAAAATAAAAAATCTATCTAATACAAATCTCGCTTCAGATTGATCAGATTGGATTAAAAGTTTATCCTAAATCAATTAAATGATAAATTAACAAAATTAAAATGATTGAATCAAATAAACTTTCTTTTCAAATGGATTCAATTCAATTCGTAACATTCTTAATCATCCCGTGTGCCTTAATTTACTCTATTTTTTTATTATACAAAAAAATAAAATAATCATTTTGTATAAATTTCCAATAAACATATTACTTGTACTTATAAAGTCTTTTATGTAATTTTATAATAAAAAAACATTTTTACAATTATCACATTCAAACAAGTTAAAAATTACTTCTAATTTAAAAAAATGCTTTTTATGATTTTAACCCAACACAAAACAGATTCTATTCATATAGAAATCACTTAAAAAAAAATCACTTTTTTTAAAAGTATTTTTTAAGCTTAAACAAGCGAATCCTTCGTCATGATCTACTTTCCAATAAAAAATGGACGTGATATAATTATGTTTTTAATTTTTACTTTTTTAACTCAAGTTAGCTGCAGAGATATTCTAATTTCAAGGATATAGGAATTCATGATGGAAATGTTATATGTGAATTGTGAAGTCCATCGACATTTTTTTATACCTCTCAATTTTCTATCTTTCCACTAACATCTATTAATTGTTTGAAAAATATTTCACCTAATACCCTTATAAGACTATGTAAACATCGAAAGAACATAACACAAAAAAGAATATCAAAAGAACATTAAATTATGAGTAATATAATAAAAAACTTCAGGTACATCAATATATGAATGAAATTTATTCTATTTAATTAAATTTTGAAATTGTTGGGGGCATTACAAAGAGAGGAAATGGACAGCATAGTTTTCAAAAGTTGAAGCATAATATGAGCTTCTACCTATCTTGAAAAAAATAAACCCTTGTTGACCTTATATTTAGAAAATATCTTCTATAAGAAATATTTAATACTTTTTTATTTAGCAAGTAAAAAATTAATTAAAAAAATATTGAAAAAAATATTTAGAATTATTTATTTAAAAACATATAATTTTACTTAAACAAAAAGCTTTATAATAAAGCAAGTTCTCAAATAAACTTTTAAATCACCTCTAAAAAAAACTTTCGAATCTACTAAAACTTTTAGAAAGATTTGACTTTAAAAAGTTATCAATTTTAACTTTAAATTTAAAAAGTAATGCAGAGTCAAGCTTTGGATTTAAAAAACAGGATAAACTTGGACCTTGTATCATTTTCACCCGTGATCCACCACATCCATAAACAAAATCGAAGAAACTTTCGAATGGAATGAGATTGCAACATGGTAGACAAGAGAATCTGTCAGAGAAATGAAGATAAAAGATTTAGTCAATGTGTCAAAGACTTAGCTTAGCTCAGCTCAAATCACAACCTCGGTGTTCTTTCTCTCAATTTCTTCTCATAATTGCCATCTCCAAAACCTTCACGAACCGCACACCCAAATCCAACATCCTACGAATTTTTACACTTCTCTCGAGCCATGAAGAATCCTTTTTCTTTTTGCACTTGTTTCTCAGCATCGATCAAAGAACAAACCAAGCACGGTATAAACATGTTAATTAATGTCTTTTCCTTCTCCCTCTCATCAACACTTGCTTGTTTTTTCATCACATTTGATCTTAATTTCATAGAATTATGGATTGCATCTGTAATTACCCAACAGAGGAGCCAGATGAAGATAATAATGATGGCAACTTTCGCTTATTCACGTATAGAGAATTGAATTCTGCCACACGTGGTTTTCACCCATCGGAAAAGATTGGAGAAGGAGGCTTTGGCACTGTCTACAAGGTTATACATAGTTATATACTATCATTATTTTCATGTGGCTATTGAAGAAATGTACAATTTGATATTGTATGTTAATTCTAATATTTATTTGAGAACTAAACTTGAAAGGGGTTGTGTAAATTGTAAAGGGGCAGCTTCGGGATGGAACTTTGGTGGCAGTGAAAGTGCTTTCAATTGAGCTAGATTCCTTGAGAGGAGAGAGGGAGTTTGTGGCAGAATTGAATACACTAACAAATATCAAACACCACAATCTTGTCAATCTCCGAGGGTGTTGTGTAGAAGGAGCCCACAGATACATAGTCTACGACTACATGGAAAACAATAGCCTTCGTTACACTTTCTTAGGTGACCTTCAGATTAATCTCTAAGCTTTTATGTTAATTGATTTCCATGTAAGTGTTAGATACTGGAGGGAAACATATATAGAAGCAGGCCATAAAATGTTTTTCTTCTAAATTGATAGGTTCAGAGCAAAAAAGGATGGAATTCAGCTGGGAAACTCGGAGGGATGTATCCATAGGTGTGGCCAGAGGGCTTGCCTTTCTCCATGAGGAACATCAACCCCATATTGTGCATAGAGATATCAAATCCAGCAATGTTCTTCTTGATCCAAATTTTACACCAAAAGTCTCGGATTTTGGCTTGGCCAAGCTACTAAGAGATGAAAAGTCCCATGTCACTACCCATGTTGCAGGCACATTGTGAGTGAAAAGGGAAAACCCTTTGGCTAAATAGAATAAAATTGGATCCTTTTTATTCAGTGACAAATGGGGTTTCTTTTTTTTTTCAAAAAAAAAAAAACGTTACAGGGGTTATCTTGCACCAGACTATGCTAGTTCTGGACACTTGACACGAAAATCAGATGTTTATAGCTTTGGAGTACTACTTTTGGAAATTGTCAGTGGCCAAAGAGTGGTAGATGCTTATCAAAACGGGGAACGTTTCATAGTTGAGAAGGTAATAAAATTGGACTGAAAAACACAATTCTCTCATTTAATTCATGCATAAATAACACAGTGTGAACAAATAAACAAGCCTATATACGAAATGGGGTTAACATGTTTTATTATTTGGACATGCATGTCTATGTTAAATGATGTGTGAACATGTTTGCAGGCTTGGGCAGCATATGAGGCTAATGATCTTCTGAGAATGGTGGATCCAGTGCTGAATAACAACTATCCCGCGGAAGAAGTGAAACGGTTCCTAATGGTGGGGCTGCGTTGCGTGCAAGAAATGGCGAGGCTTAGGCCACGAATGTCAGAGGTTTTGGACATGTTGACCAACAATGTTGACATGGGAGAGTTTAGTGTTTCAAAACCAGGATTAGTCACTGATCTCAGGAGCGCCAGAATAAGGAGCCAAATGAATCCATCAGAAGAATCAAGTGTTACTGCAGCAACCTTTGCAGACTCCTCTGGATGGAGTACCGCCAATCTTGCCCGTTAGATTTATAGGGTGTTTGATTTCATGATTCGGAAGTGATTTTTAAAAGTTAACTGTTATAGGTTCCACGTCTCAAACGTTATTCTTCTATTCTCAATATGTTTCCAAACATGTTACTATTACAAGAATGGTTCTTAGGTTATGATGTAGGATCACGCCAAATACATCATATCATCAATTGGGATTCATCAAAGTTTTGCTCAAAGAGTTTACAATCATCACTTTTCCATTACTATACAGGGAGGGTTGCCACTTCTTGTGTCAAGTCTCCCTTTTCCATTAATATATTATGATTTCTTTTGGCTGTGGAAAAAAAATTAGGGAAGTCATAATGCATATGAGCACAACAGTTCAATAAAATTCTTTTTAAAAATCAATTGGATGCGTAACTAACATGTAAAGGGAAAAGTTAGGAAAAAAACCAGTTAGGAATCCAGTTATACTTCAGTTCATCTGCTTTAGTTTAATATCATTATTATACACCAAAAAATTTAATATCAACATATAAGTTTAGCTAACATTATTGCATGTTGACATAAGCCCTATTTATAAAAGTTTGAAGTGGGGTTGATTGCGGCCCAAGGCCTCTAAAAAGAAATATTATCATATTTAGTATAACGAAATGGTAACTTTGCTTTAGGCCTAGTAATATTTCTTTGTTCCTAAGTATATTATAGTATTCATGTGCTGGAATATGAATGTTGATCGAAGCCAATATTGATGAATTGTTTTTTTTAAAAGCATGATGAATTGGGTTGGTTTGTTTCTTTGGACTAAGGTGCCCTATTATTCAAACTTATTGCTTGTTTGGAGCCTAAGAGGCATCTCATTTTGAAGTGCAGTTGTAGTCATGTCTCTTTGTATTTGTTTGTGTTGCTACTCATCAATTTAGTGAGGCACATAACATGTTTTAATTGGACAACACATGTCCTTAAGCTTCACATATAACTAAATTTTGTATTGTTTAACAGTTTTGTTGAAAATAGGATGATAACTCGATTTATTTTTTCTATTAACCATCCAAATCCATGTATATAAATTCAATAAAATCTATTAATTTTTAAAATAAAAAATTAATAAATTGGTTGAATTGGACGATTACCATTTGTTTTAATTAGATGGAAAACAACATCTATAATACACAATTAATTAGATGTATTATTTATCTTAATTTTATTGGTCTTATACAATTTCACATATTTAAACACTCTACATAAAAATTCACTTCAATGTTAAAGTTTTCAAATGAGTATTTAATTAACTTAATTTAGTTAGTCCTAATAAAAATTCACTTCAATGTTAAAGTTTTCAAATGAGTATTTAATTAACTTAATTTAGTTAGTCCTACAATGCTTGAAAAATATGTTATTAATGATATAGATGTTGTTAAGCAATGGTGTTTCACCAAAAAATATATGAGCAATGATATTTATATAAGTAATTTCATATCGTCATATGTTTCAATGAAAAAAATGTTAAACGATATTACTTAAAACGAAACTCATGTAAGCCTCCCGTTGTCTCCACAAGAGATATTATAATGAGCCGTTAAGATATTTTATAATGCATTTAATCGAATAGTTAAAAATTATTGTTTGGACATAAGTCTTTAAACAGCAAGTACTAGATTCTAGTGTTAGGAGGTGAGAATGTATATAAAGATTGAACTTTATTATATAAAATATTTTGTAAGCAAAATATAATATAATTCAAATAGATGAGTTAAATATCCATCCATAAAAATTGGTTAATAGATGATGGCTAAGACAAATTTTTTAATTAAATGAGATATGGGTGAATTATACTCTTTTAAAGTAGATTTTTAATAATTCATAAATAGATTAGTGAGATTTATTTTGTACTCGTCTATTATAATTTAATTTAAATTTTAGCTAATCTAACTATTTGACAATCTCAATTGAGTGATCTTATTTTATAATTCAAATTTATAAAACTTTATATTGATTTAAAAATATTTTTATAATACCTTTTATTTTTGTTTTGCTGGGAGCCAAAAGGTCAGAACATTATTTATATACATTAAGATTGACATATTACGCTTTTGATGGTTTGCAATCGGTTGGCTACTGCTTCCGTGTTTTCTCTGGGAGATTTACTAAAATAATACTCTTCTAAAAATAAATTATTCTAAATAAAGTTTTGTATTAAAACATTAGTCACGTTCTATATATAATCGCCAAACGGCCGAAGTATTCTTCAAATCGCCAAAAGTTGAAATTTCTGGCGTAGGTTAATGGTGACAAATGGTGATATGTTTTAACTTTTAACTCAACATTTTTTAGAGTAATTTGGTTTTAAAAAGTATTATATCAGTAAATCTCCTTATTTTATCCTGCAGATTATAAGATTATTGCATGAATGAACGAATAAATCTAAAGTATTTTCACGCGCGTCTCATATATATTGCGTCCTTTTCGTCCTATTTTTCATGCAGTTGTATTAGATATATTGTTGACCCATCAGTAATTGTTTTGAAAAAATAGATGTAACTACAAACGCATCTTTCCCAGATCCACGTGCGAGTCATATTTACAAATGGTTATTACCCATTTGATCGACAGTATATAATTAACTCGTATAATTCTTGTATTAGTACAAAAACTATATTGAAGTTGCGTGAGTAAACTAAACACCACAGAAACATTAGTCACAAGTCTCATCTCTCAATCGGTAAAGTTATCTAAATTCTAACAACCAAAATGAAAGGAAACGGAAATTAAAAATAAATATTTGTACAAGTTATTATTGATTTGATAAACAATCAATAGATCATCATTCAACTTTTTGTTTGGATACCTTCTGAATTGTGTGAATAGAATTAGTATTACTAATCTTTGAATAATTTATGTATGAGTTACTTCGGACTGTCGAGTTTATTTGTGAAATATGTAACATACTGAAAGCAAAAACTGATGATATTATATAAATAAATTTAATCAAGCTAGCTTTCCACCCATGATTTCGTCTCTTGTGAAGTTTGTAGATCATTAGCTGCAAACTGGATTGGAAAAGTTCGATAATCAAGATTTTGGTAGCTAGCTATACAAATCTTCTTTAATTGCACTACGTACCAATATTGGTGTGCACCATGTGCATTGTACAAAGTGAAAAATGAAAGCACATTGCTACACTCCTCTCACAAATACACACAACTTGAATGAACAAAGTGTATTACACAAGGCTGTTGCAACAATTATCTTACCAGCATTACTAGCATAGGCTCAACAATTAATGGCATTTGTCCAATTTTAATTTCAAGATCTAGTGTACACCTGTGTGGCTCCAAAGGGAAATAAAAGCTGGAAAAAGATAGAAAATAATTAAAAAAAAATAGTAACTAAAAGACATAATAAATTTGTTCTCTAAAAGCTGGGTACATTATATTGCTAGGTACTCAATTCAGTCAACATTTTCTTTATCATAATTAAAAGACAATAATGCCACTAACTGTCAACGAATTCAAACTAATGAAATATATATATCTCAAAACCAGGCTCCCGATTTGAGTTGAAATGTACAGAATATAAACAAATGTAAATGTAGCCAAGAAGTTAACTAGTCAATTGCAACAAAAAATAACAACACAATAATGAAAAGGATTGGTGGATGCGTCAACTTTAAGGTGACAATGATCTTTACTGGAGGGAGGACAGAAGATGTCAATTAACCTATAAAATGATAAGAAAGGAATAAAACAAAAAATATTATTTTATTTTCTTTGTAGCTATTGACACTTACCTCTCTTCTATCTAGCTAGCCAAGTCAATAACATTTTGAACCAGGTAGGCTATTCACAACCTAACACAATATTAAACGCAATTAAGAGATTAATCATTAATCAGATACCAAAGGAGAGTAGGAGACCTTTCAAGCCTCTTCTCTCCATCCCTCCCAACTGATAAGATTGAAAGAAACAAAGACAATAGGAAATCAAAACTGAATTGAATTAAAGAGAGACATAATGAACTAAGTTTTGTAGAAAACAGAAACTAGTTAATTTAGTTTTCCCTTGATTAATAACGCACAACATGCATGGCTCCTCGCACGCCATTCGTTAAGGCCATCACTGTCCTGATGGGCTCTGCAAATGGCATACAGGGAGCCAGGCACGCCAAGTATGCTAATAGTAATATACAAAAACTAATTAAATGCAAACTTAACCAATTTATCTGTACCATGGAAGATGGTAAGATTTATAGAGATATGACCAAATGAGTGCTCTTGATGATTGGTGTTGCTGAGACTAGAAGTGATCTGCAAGTAATATCTATGAGGAGGTAGAAGCAATTAAGAAGCATATATGCAGCATGAAGTAAGAGAAGCTAGGCCTTCCATGCCCCCACAAAGACAAAAACACTCCTCAGCTCCTTTGGCTACTGTTTTTACTTGGGAAACAACCAAGCAGCTAGCAATTTGGCATGAAGCAAAGCTAGCTTTGTAAATAACTCTACCTGAACCAACCTTGTCTCCCCCCCTCCCTCTCTCTTTTTCTATTCCCTACTTTACTTTTTCAAACTCCCAAGGAGTTTGAAACATATTGATGAAGAGAAATAGTGTTACATATATATGAGTGAATGAGGAGGGGGTGAAGGTCTTCTCATATTTACTATTGGCTGGGATGGCTCTAGGGATGTCTCAGGGTTCAACTTCTTTTTCCATTTCATAAAGGGCAAGTCATTTTTATCTTGAGAAACTAAAGTGTCTACAAGTGCTTGGATCCCCTTAGATTCCTATTCCCCCACCATTGAGTTTCTTTAAAGAACAAGATATTTCCCCCTCTTGTCCTTTTCCCTTTACACTTTGTGGTGTTTCTTTTCCCTTTCTCTTTTGGTATGGTATAACATGATGGAAGAGTACAACCCAGAATTGAATTTTAACAAGCTAGGGGGGTACTTATAGGGAGCACTTATGTACCTGTTTCTTTTCTTTGCTTTTTTTTTTCACCTTCATTCCCCCCTTTTTTCCTTTAACCAACTTCTGCAGGCATTTCAAATAAACTGTGATCACTTATAATTGTTGCAAGATAAGAGCAGTTCAACTAGGAAACTGCATAAATATTGTTTTTCTTTAACTCAGGGAAATGCAAAATTAGCACTACCATCTTCTTAGTTTGTTCCGCCGTCTTACATCTAGATTCTCGTTATTCAGTAACATGTGGTCCACTATGCGAACATGAACTGACACATTAACTTTAAAAAGATACACACACGTTAGATTTATTAACAATCTTGTGACAACAAAATGTTCAGTCATCTGTCAATTTCTTGTGAACTTGGGTTGCAAATGCTTTTGAATCAGAATTCTCTGTAGTTAGTAGCACACTGTATAAACCTATTGTCTTACATTGCATACACATACACGGGTGCTTTCAAATTGCCCCTCAATCCTCGGATGCAAGAAGTGATAAACTCCGAAACGAAATTATTAAAAGTGTGGAACCATGGATTAGAACTTAACTTTATTCAACCGGAAAAAATAAAAAGAAAAGACAAATTCAAAGGCATTAAATTGTTAAAACTGCTGAATGAATTGCATGCATGATAGAAATAAAGAAACATTCTGGGTGGTGCTTAGAAAACAAAAGTCACGGGCAAAGACACATGCCATTATGCAAAGCAAAAGTAGAGGGTTTCCCTTCTAGTTAGACAGGAATCTCAAGTAGGACCAGAACCAATCCTGAAACAAACACGTTCAAGTTGCAAAATAAAGCTGCAGAATTTCCATACCCAGAATCTTGTGGAGAATACTCGACAAGACAAATGTTTACAAAAGCTTATTGCATCAAGTAGGAGCTATATTCACTCGTGTTTGGCAACATCTGTGTGTTTGGAATAACCTTGCTACCCTTCCCTTTGCAGATTTTATACTCTCTGCTCTTCTTGTTTGTTTCTGCTTTACTACCAGGACTTATGCACATGTATTCTGCTTTACATTCGTTCCAATGTAAAATTTGTGGCCAACACTAACTTGCACATATATATTTTAATTACAATTGCATTCAACATTCAACCGTTTAAAGTTAATTCTATAAGAATCAATATTATTAAAATCTAAAGCAAACAGTCACTAGATGAATGTGTCACGGGAAATCATGCAGGTTAAGTGTGTGACTTTAAATCAAATTCATTTCGGTGAAAATTGGTTTTGAATAAGCAAGTTAACAGTTAAATTCACTATAAATCTTGATTTGAATGATTGGTTTTTAACAAGTTAACAGTGAAAATTGGTTTTTACTTATTTTGAATGATTTAAGGTCAATTCAAATGAGTAAACTTTAAAAATAAAAATTACATAAGAAATTATTTCAGTTTAAAAAAGTGACATTGAATTGAGTCTTGATTTGTAACTTCGTTAAATTCTCGTAGGAGAATTCTGTGAACCATAAAGTTCCTCATTATTTGAAGTACCAACCATAAACCCGTTTATTAGAACTTCCAATATTTTAGCCCAAACTTGTGTGGTGGGGATTCATTCATTTTCCTCCTGCATGGGACAACAAGGATTGGCAACTACTGTGTAACCGTAACATTTGGTAGCTAATTGATAGTTAAAAATTAGTTGAAAGTTGAATTTTTTTTTAAAAAAAAAATCTCGAGGTTGTTTGGATTGTTGAAGATAAGTGAAATTATGGAGCCGAATGAAATGAATTTGTTTTTGATGAGGATGAAATAACCTGTATAATGAATAGTGACATTAATTTTGAGATAGAATTAAATCTTTAATTGGAAAATAATACCAAAAACATATAAAAGCATCAACAATGTATCATAAATCAAGCCCCTCATCATTCAGCAACACAAACGAATTCTTTTACAAACATAAATGATCGCCACTTGGAAAGAGAACAAGAAAATAACTAATTTTATGTTGTAACAGCAAGACCTTAAGTTCAACAAATTAGACAAATCTTTTCTTCTCACTCCAAAAGGAGGAGGAGACCTAGCATCACACGAATATTGTAGTACATTTCAATTTTAGACACTAGAGACTAGAGAGTATCAATTCATTTCTTTCTCTTCTCCCTTGGTGAAGTGATTCAAATTTTAAAATTATGCCTATGCCATACAACTTAAATATGAAAACCTAATTTCATTATTGCTATTTAAGACAATCATATCTGGTGTGTTTGGTTTAACGTTAAGTTGAATGGACACACATTTTGTGAGAAGTAAGAATTCTTAGCTTTTGATTCAGTAGTCATTGGGAGATTTCGGAACGTTAAACCAAACACACACGATATCATGGTGAAGGCAGATAAACCAAAAGCATCAAAATGCACACCCCTGTCCAATTGAAAGGCAACATAAAAAAGAAACCATCGTGATTATACATTCCATCAGTTTCAGGAACAGATCAATAGAATCGGAATATTTACAAGAATGAAGAGTTTGCAGTACTAGTAGCAAAATCAACAGTCTACACTAGTAGTGACTCAAACACGAATTAGCAGCACAAGCTGCTGTAACTATAAGTAGGAACAAAACAACAAAAACAATCACAAGCAGATGAGAATTCAAGCGTTGATTATGTAAAGAAAGCAAAAACGGTGAATGAGAAAAGGAAACTATATGTTATTTTTTAAATTAAATATTTTTAAATAATTATTCCAAAATAAAAACCAAAAAATACTCGTTATTCTAAATTCTTTAAATATTTTAAAACAGGGAAATATAAAAGAAATTTTGATCATTAAATAATATTATCAACAAAGGAGAATACTTATTTTAAAATAAGAGGATCGCGGAATTAATAATGTAATACTCATAAGTCATATTTTCTAAAAGAGAGGAGTGTAAAAGATATTTTGAAGATAAATTTTTTTTCTAATGGGAGTTAATGAAACTTTGACTGATTTTTCTTTAAAAAAAATATTTTAGTATAATTTTACTTGTCGGGAGGAAAAAAATATATATTTATATAATATGAAAAACAGTGTAATACGTACATCTATTAAAAAGAGTGTGATTGATCCAATTCTAAATGTTTTAAATTTTTATAATTATTTTAATTCAATTGAATATTCTCTTTTACTGTCCTTTACTATCCTTCTATTAAAAAAAATAAGTTGTGTGTGTGTTAATTTTTTTTAAAATATATATCATTTAAATTTAAATGAAAATTATAAAAATATATTTATGCAAAATTGAAAATACTACACAGCAAAATGGCCAGTATCAATCAAATCATCAACAAACCTCTCTTGCTTTCATTTTAATTTTGTTGTCATAATAACATAACTTGGGCTCAGCTCTGATGCAATGCATCTTGTGTTTGAGTAGGCCCAATTTGGAAGTCCTGAACTGGATGTTATATTGCTTCCTGCATCTCATTTGCTTCCAGCACTTCTTTTTTATTTTCCGGAATGACCATTATTACATTTTGAAATACACTTCCTTTTTTACTTTTGGAGTGACCAATTCGAAAGGTCAAAAAATATTCTGGAAAGAGTGCAGATAAACTTTGGAAGTGCAAGAAGCATCAACCAACTGGATGCTATCCTTGATTCCCTGACCCAATTTATCCAAATTGCTTCCTTTTGGGGCCTTTTCACTTTGACGTTGAGGTCCATACGCTACTGATAAAAAACCATAAACAAAACAAACGTACTACAGTGCTAATACTCTTTTAGTCAATGGCATAAAAGAAGTATATTTTTCCTTGAGAACTAATTTCATTGACTTTAGGAGGTGTTTTTTTGTCTGTACAACTGTACAACATGTATTTTTTTACCAAAGATAACTATGTTCGAGCTATATATAAAACTATCATGAGTGATAAAATTTTTCCTCAAAATATTTAATTTAAGTGTATTCAATGAATTCAAACTCAAAATTAAGTTGAAATAATTTTTTATCAGTTGAAGCATGTGCTTGATAGTAGAAAGCATTGTTTCAAGGTATGAAATTGATAGTAGAAAGCATTGTTTCAAGGTATGAAATTTTATTGTAGGGAATCACATTCCCATGAATATTATGTCTTGAAATATTATTCTCATGAACATGTTTGTTTGACAATAGTAATTTCAGGGAAAAATTTATCTAATTAAAAAATAAAATTTGAAAAAATAAAGTGAGAATAAATAATTATTGTAAAAAATAACTTTCATTTAGATGGAAATTCAATGTATCCATTCTTCTCGATGAACAAGAAGCAACATAATTGTGAGTATTTCACGTTCATGGAAATGTTTTGACAAAACTTGAACCAAACTTGTGATATTTTTAAATCCATATTCCTAAAAATATTTAAAAGTTTGCTCGATACCTTGAAGCAAAACTTGTACCAACCATTAGGGATCATTTGGACAAACTTTTAATTTCTAAAAGACTAACTAGTGATACTTTTGACTTTTAAAATATTGAAATAAAATGTTTATTAAAATTTAATGCAGTTATTTGTGTGAAGATTTCAATCCGATAAAATGTTTTTTCTTGTTTATTTTGTATTGGTAAATGCAAATTAAAACTCAAAAGACAAAGGGTTTTTTTAATTTTATATTGAAGTAAAATATGTTGGCTATTAAAATTAAAACTGGAAACAAAGTCTACTTATCAAACTAAAACTCAAAGACACATGTATATGATGGTTTTTATTTTGCATTGTTGGTTTTTGTTTTATATATTTTTTCAAAAAAAAAATCAAACTGATAAAAAAATTGAGAACGGAGAAGGTGGAATGAGTAGCAGGGCACTCGGCTTCTTTCGTGACAAGTGTCATCCCTGCCATTGTGGTCATCATCAGAATCAATTTCACAGAGACAGTAGCAGCTTCAAATTCACTTTTGAGAAATTGTTCTTAAAGAATAAGAATAACTTGATCCGCACAATAATTAATCACATCCCTGTTTCTGATCATTTCGTGTCTTTCTTATCCAAAGTTTTGTTGTCTCAAGCCAAATGACAAAATTTTAGTTTGTCCACTCTTAAACTACATAATTTTTTTATGTCAGTAACCACGTGCATCAATGCATGTGTTACCCAATATTTTTTTTTAACTCTTTTTTTGTGGACAGCGAATTTTTACGGTGGAAAGGAGTTGCAACTCATCCATCATCTTTGATGAGTAAGTAAGCTCAATGCTACGTGGGTTCACGCTCGAGAACCTTCACTAATCACTACCCAACTGTCTTAAGAAGAGAAATTTCATTTGTATAAGATCGTATAAACTTTTTAATAACTAAGAGAATAGAAAGAAAAAATTATATTTATACAGATTTTAATATCAAAATGTATTAATAGTGTGCAATATAAAAAAGGTTAGGCAAATAATATATACAATCATTATTATTAAATATTGTCCTCGTGGCATGTGACCAAAATCGTTTAGCTCGATTGAAAATGTAAAAGGACATGTTCACACGCTGTCAAGCTGTAATAAACTTCCAACAAATAGTTGCATGGCAATCTTCGTTAGAGACACCACAAGTTGCATGACGGAAACGTTTTGTTTTAATCGAAAGCTAATGGTCCTAGTCCACGAAACAAATATTTTGTCCATTGCAGATACTTATCCCTTTGTACTATAACTCCATCTTAAATAATGGCAAAAAGGGGCACGATATGAAGCTTTAGTGGGGCAAGACAATGTGTCCCCCTCCCTCCCTCCCTCTCTTTTCAAGGTGAGTTGGTGTTCATTTTTCATCTTTTGGTGCCCATTTCTTTCTCTCTTGTGTAATGGATTAATTTAAGGAGGAAGACCAACAATTAATTAACCCTTTATTTATTTTTAGTTTAGGAAGTAAAAAAGATATGAAAGATAGTGTGATATGATAAGAAAAAATAAAAATATATATAAATATTAATACTGTACAAAGATATGAATATCATTATTATTTAAAAAGCATGTTTAATAGTAAGAAAATTAAAAAGCTTGATTACACTTTTGATCACCCATTTCACAATTTGCTGAATTTTGCCACCCATAGTTCTTACTTTTCTTTCTCTCCCTCTTTCTTTCCATTCATTTAAGACATAATAAGTCTTTGCAGCTCTAAAAAAATGACATCAGGCTTTGCATGGTTGGTTTGGAAATTGATGAAACCCATACCTATAGCGGTAAAAATGGGTTCAAACCCAAGAGGTAACCTGGTCCACCACAGATCTGGTAGGGTTGGGTCCAAAAGAGAAATTTTTTATAATTGATTGTAAAACGTAACCTGACCCACTTATGATCTGGGTTCACCTGAATTCAACCCTAATGGATCAAATTGATCCACCTAACCTATTTAAAAAAATAATATATTAGTATTTTGTAATAAGTTCTAAAGACCTTAAAGTATTTTATTTATAATATATGCATTGTGACGTGTGAATAGTAAAAAATTTAATTTAATTAATATTTTTCTAATTTATTTAAATCTATTTTTTTTAAATTTAATTTTTTTTTAAAAGATATATGTTTTTTTAATTTTAGATGGATTCATGAGTCAAACCATTTAACTCACAATCCGTGATAGACCAGACAAGATAAAGTTACTTTTTTTTTTCTTAAATCAATTTTAAGTGGATCAAATTGAGTTGGGATATTTAAGTAGTGGATAAGATAGGCCAGATTAATCCATTTTAACATCTGGTCATACCGAAATTATTCATGCAAAACCGGAAAGCTGATCATTTATAACTAGCTTTAATTTCCACAAATAAGACATCCAGCTAGCTAGGGAAAGTTTTATACGTTAAATATCACTGTTCTTTTTTTCTAATTCCTGCGTATGAAGACAAGTATTTTGAAAAGTTTAACGTAGCATCAAGTTGTAGTTTTGCACATTTTGGTTTCAATCTCCTTCGCCACCCTATCCCTATAATAAACACACATTCTCCCATGGACTTTGGTCCCCCACATAACAAGTAAATATACATCATCATCCCTGAGCTAGGGGATACGCTAAGTCCCATAAATATCAGCATAGGACCACACCCCTCTTCAATTTCACAACAGAGAAAAATTAAACAACCATGGGACCATCTTGGAGTAACGCAGTGACCACACCAATAGATAAATCCATTAGATGCGACACGATTAAATAGACACATAGCACAACCATTTTGCTCTCATAAACTCTTCACTACACGTGATCCTATCATATCTCAACATCGCACGATAACAATTGACAAAGAAATCAAGTAATAAAACGACATGGTATTGGCAAGAAAACGCGAAAACCACGACCACAGGATACTAACGCACATGTACGTAACACTTAAAAATACATACACAAATTAACATGGGCATGTCTGTTGAGATGGACGTCACCACAAATATAGTAAACATAAATTAAATAAACATAGTGACGAGGATATACAGATTATTCCAATCCACCATGTATAAGCAAATTAATTAAGAACACAATTAAATGAAGCATGTCTCTCGTAGCTCAAATAGCTTGGCCAGAATTACAGGTTTGAGGAGCTCCTGAAAGACCCTAGAGCCTTTGCTGCTTGGGCCCTCAACACGGACTGGTGGTAGAATGCAGCAAGAGCAGCACCGATGAAGGGTCCAACCCAGAAGATCCACTAAACCAATTCAAAACAATTTTCAGAGCCCAATTAATTAATCTCTACACCAACAACTACTACAAATTAAAATCGAAGAATTAGTGACTAAATTAAGTAAAGAGTTTACAGTACTTTTCGTCATTAATTTATTTTTACTTTAGTAAGAATTTTCTTTAAAAATATATATAGTACCCCATGATCGACCTCATTCGGTTATATAACAGACTCTTTTGAAATTTATTTGTTCTTTTTATAAGAATCAAATTTTCTTTTATATTAACTCTTTTTTATTAAAGTATTTTTAATTACTTTACAAAAAGTTAATAAATAAGAAATTAATATGATGAATTTATGATCTCTCTTGTATGTCGGGACGGCAGCAGCAGTAGTCTAGTAGACTAGTAGTACATACAAATTATTTGGTCTTTAATTTTTATTTTTCTTGTACATAAGTTAACTAAAATATTAATATGAAAATGAACAAGAGAGAACAAGGAAAATATATGCATGCATATGTATATTTATGTAGATACCTGGTCATCCCAAGCCTTCTCGTTGTTGAATATGACAGCAGGCCCAAGGCTTCTAGCTGGGTTGATGCCAGTGCCGGTGATAGGGATGGTGGCCAAGTGAACCATGAACACCGCAAACCCAATTGGAAGTGGTGCCAACACCTGCATATAATAAAAAGTATTAATAGTAGTGGTAGCTAGTGGTCTTTGTATTTATTTATTTATTTATTCAGATGCAATTAATTAAATTTGGGAGTGTAAGAAGAAATTTAAAGTAGAAAAGAATGAATTTGCAGAGGATAAGGGAACATATAATATATGCATACGGGAACATGGGAGTCTCTTGCTACTCTCTTGGGATCGGTAGCAGAGAAGACGGTGTAGACAAGAATAAAGGTGCCAATAATCTCAGCGCCCAAACCGGTTCCTTTGCTGTAACCATCAGCGAGCATGTTCACGCCACCTTTGTACCTGTTGTAGTAGCTCTTCTGCAAAGCCTTCACAAGCCCCACCCCACTTATGGCCCCCAACACCTGAGCCACCATGTACCCAACAGCTCTTGTCAGCGACACCTTCCTCGCCAAAAACAACCCGAACGTCACCGCCGGGTTTATGTGTCCCCCTGAAAATAGTTTATACTCAATACTCATGCCCTTTTATTTTATTTTATAGTATCATCTAATCACAAATTATTATATACCACAAATTTGTCGAAAATTGTAAAATTAACTTGAAAGGAGATAGAAGCCATGGTGCATTTGAATTTTTATTAACTACTAATATTTTTTTATGAAAAGAAATATGTGGTAAGTCTGTTAATGCAAAATAGTTTTATATTAATCAGAAAATTTGTACGTATGAAAAGTTTGTTGATATACCTGATATGCCGGCGGTGCAATAGACGAGGACAAAAATCATGCCTCCAAAGGCCCAAGCGATGCCGAGGACGCCGACGCCGCTGCAGGGCTCGGCGGCGGTGGCTGTCTGGTGGTTGTAGCCGATGACGGTGAGGATGGTGACGTAGAGGAAGAGGAGGGTGGCGACGAACTCGGCGATGAGGGCTCGGAAGAAGGACCACTTTCGGAGCTCGGCGGGGTCGTAGAATGGGGCGGGGGGTGGGTCGTGGTAGTCCTTGTGAGGCAACCCACTTTGAATCTCCGTTTCGAGGTCTTTGGCCATTGGAGAGAGAGAGATTGAGAAGTGTTTTGATAAGGTTCAGAGGCAATGAATAAGTATATATATAAGGGACATGCGATGTGATTGCTGTGCTGTCTTGAGCTTGAAGGGTTAAGTGAAATTGTATGATGATAATTTCCACTGACCCCACCTTTTGTTTCTCTTCTCTGCTCTGCTCCGGTTTCTCTCTGTCACTCCACTAGCCCAATTATCATCCCTTTGCTATTAATGGATTTGAAATTTGAAATTTATATCAGTTTAATTTTATTTTGAGTTATTCAATTGGCTTTAATAGTAATATCTTATATATTTCTTTTTCTAATGTACTGTATGGAATCCACAGCAAGTTGGCTTTGTGTAACTGACTACCATGATAATATGTTATACATGGACGTTGACAACTCGATTATGGTCATCAGTTATTAATAGGAGAAGAGCAGCCGAAGCAAGTAAGTGACATTCATCCATTACTCATTTTTTACGTACACTTACTTACTTAAGTGTCAGATATTCATCTCACCATTAAAGAAGGAGTTCAGCTAAGAAATAAAAAGATCATTTACAGGTCGAACAACAAAAGATCTAATAAGAATAAATTATATTTATTTTAGTGGTGACCACTTTGAAGGAGATCAATAATCAATCCTAATATTCAATTTGTTATGTCTTTTACCAATTATCTAAGGTTTTCTTACAAGAGAAATGCTTTTAATTGAGATAGCTAGATTTAGGAAATAGATTTAGTTAAATTTAAGGAAAGAAAGAGACTTTGGACATCATCAATGATTACTCCAAATATTCTGGGATAGTAGATATGATTTGATAATTATCAATTTAGTTGGCATTCTGCCTAAAATTCAAGTGCATGTTTATGTTCCCATTTAAATATATATATATATATCCTTTAGTAAACATGCATTGATGATCTGGGAACGGTAACACCCCACCCCCACCCATTACTTATCTTGGTATTCACCCAAAAGATTAAAGAATGTGATTTAGTACTAATTACTTACTGGATTAGCGTTCTACCCTATATTGACTAGAAAATTTCTTATGATAAACTTTCATAAATAATATTATATGTAACATAATAGTATATTTATATTAGATTAAATTAGTATTTTCTTCATCTAATTTATTATTTAGGTTTAATTTGATTTTTTTTTATTTTTTTCAATTTATTCCTCTAATTTTTTAAATTAATTCAATTTATTTATTCAATGTAAATTATAAAAAATCATATTTTATGACAGTTCAAAACCTCCACTTAATTGAATTTAAACCGTCATAAAATATATACTTTTTTTAAAAAAAGAATCAATTTTAAAAATTAGAATATTAATTAAATAATAAAAAAATTAGAAGATCAAATTAATCTTAAATAATAAATTAAAAGAGTAAAATACTAATTTAACCTATATATTAATATTATTTATTTTTAAAATGTATTGTAAAATATGCATTAATTTAATTTTATACCTCTTAAGTTAATTATATATTTTAATTATACATAATGTTAAAAATGGTAATATCATAGCAATTAATTAAGTTTTATGTAATTATCAAATCTTATTTAAATTAAATTCTGTACTACATAAAAAATTATCAAAGTTTTATGTACAAATAGAAACTAAAATAAACCTCATCGCTACTTATCTTATAAATAACCTAACTATTTAAAATAGAAACATTTTATCTTTTAATTTTGTGAAATCCGCAATTTTGGTACATCCTACAATTAAATTCAAAAAACATTAATCGATAAAAAAATTAATTTAATATGACACAAGATAATTTATTTAATATAAATCATAGTCAATATTAATCTTTTAAAAGACAACACTTTTAGTGAGGAAGATTGACCAAAATTATATATTTTAAAAAAGTAGAAAACTGAATGTCTAAAAATAAGAGATTAAAATTGTGGATTTTAAAAAATAAGAGGATTAAATTTTTCTATTTTAAAATAAGAGATTAAAATTATGAATTTTAAAAAATAAAATGATCAAAATTGAATTTAAGTTTTTTTTTTCAAATAATAAAGTGTAAATTTATAATTAAAATTATTTTAAACGCGCATATATCTCAATTATATTTAATCATCTGAAATTAATTTTTCACAATTGATAGTATATAATTTTAAAATAAACAGATATATAGATAATCACTAAAGATTTAAGATGTATAATTGAGACAATAATTAAAAAGATGATTTATTTTTTTATTAATATTACCTTAATTTTATATTTAATTATGCATATGAACAATATAATTATTAGTTGTATTGACGCAATAATTGCTCTTATTCCCTTTCTGTTTTTGTTTTGGTCTTGTCAATTTCTAGCTCATGGTATGTCCGTTGTTGCATCACGCATGACCATGAAGATTCACAAATACATTCTTCGCCCCCACCTACTTCTGAAATCTGAACTGCTAGTCCTGTAAAACAAAATTGAAAGTACAACAAGGTAGTTATGGGAGAAGGATAGGTGAGAATGTGAGACGATTAGATGACGCCACCTTTAACATTATTAAACATTAAATATCCAAATCTAACTATAAGAAAGTTCTGTCAGGTCAGGTGCACTTGGTTAAAAAGTTTTAATTTTTAACTTTCCCTATTAATTTAATTAAAACGTCTTGTTTTTGTTGGAACAATTTAGAGATATAAATCTAAATAAATTTTGCTTCTGTTTGTTTAAGAAAGAAAATAAAAGGAAGATATAAGACGAATGAAGAAAAGAAAGGCAGTAGAAAAATAATATAAAAATTAGATTGTTTGGTAAAAAAAAGTAGGTAAAAAAGATTTATAATTTGTGTCTCTTATTTAGTTGTGTAGGAAAAAAATAACATGTATTAAAATGACATAAATATTTCTAAGAAAAAAAAATTGTAAAAAACCAAAGAAAATTTTATCATTTTATATATTAAAGCATTCCGTCCTTCACATTTCCTTTCACTTTTAGACAGATAACTGGTATTGACCTTCCTAAATGAATAGAATAATAGAATCGAACAAAGCCTTAGTAAAATTCATAATTTATATGCAATTAACTTGTCTCTTTTGCGTTTTTCTTCAAGGCAATACCTTTTGCTTTTTTCATCAAGGCAATACCTTGGGATCATGGTTGACGATTTTTGAGTCTTTTCCAACTTTAGGACTCCTCATAGATTGCGTTCTCTAGCGTTAACATTGATATATCATTAATATATAAAAGAAGATATATAATATAGTTTATTTTTCAGTATAAAAACATATAGTTGATTCATTTTAACATTTTGAATAAGATTGATTCTCTAATCGTGTGTAAAATAAAAAATGCATTATCAGTTATTAATTGAAATGTTGGAAGATTAATTAAATGTCAATTAAGAAGCTTTAATTTAAATATCTCTTCATTACGAGAACCATGAAAAAAATGGAGAATGTTCATATTCTATGCTTATAATTTATAAAATAAATATAAGATTTGACATGATTTATGACTATAAGAAAAACAATAATGAACAAAATGCATTAGGCAATCATGTTAATTTGTAAAAAAAAAAAAAAACATGATAAAAAAAATAGTGATTCGACGATTTGTTGGTTAACCGCGAGATTAAAAATTTAAAAATAGCACTGCTTACACTATTCCCCTAACAAACACAAACTCTGGGAGATTTGAATTTAATATTTCTTCAACGTACGACAATATAATGACGATTACCTAAAATGTTACAGAGAAAAGTATACATAAGTATGATTGATCTCCTATGAATAACAATCATAATTAATTTTAAAACATACATGTGCGATTTTGCTTTGTTTAGAATAGAAACAACAGGAAATTGAAGAACAGAAGCAAAGTCATCTGCATGGGAAAAAGAAGGATACGGTACTCCCTCCCCAACACATGTTCGAGACAACACGTGTGAACACCACACAGAGACAACACGTGTGAACACCACACAGATAAGTGTGTGAGCGTGTAGTCACAATTTTTTTTGATCAAATATTAGTTGTTAATTCGTTAATGAGAAAATTTCAAATTTCGAATCTATAATTTCTATTTTTCTCTTTTCCTTTAAGCTCGAAGTCACATGGTTGATGGTTGATGATTGTGGTGGCACCCACATGCACCCATACATGGACATGAAGAGAGAGAGAAAGAAAGAACCAACGAAATGCATGCATGGGATGGGATGATGAATGTGAATAATGACAGAAATGCTCCAACAAAGAACAAAACTTCTGTACAGCCTGATTATCCAGCTCACATACGTCTCATCATTTCATCTTTTCCTCTGCGATTCCCTTGCCCCACCACAATGGCCACTCTCTCTGCATGCCCAATATCATGTATCAATAATAATCTCAGCATCAAACGTCAAATGTTCTTTTTAACTTTACATCTACTTCAACTTCTTGTGAAGTGCCCTTCGAAATGTTTCTTACAATACTTTACACTGATTAATTTTTTCTAATATTTACAGCTCATTTAGTGCATCTAATAAGATAGAAAAAGAGAAATGTTACGTGTAAAGAAATCTGTAAAGTGTATAAACATTTTATGCTGTATAAAATAAATATTACAAAAATAACACCATTTACTGATAATTTAGTGCTGAATTAGTTTATGTTAGAATAGATATTATGGGTTCTTACTAATTATATGACATTATATTTACAAATTATTATATTGGTATAGAATGTTAATATATATTATTAATATTTCAAATATTAGTTTAATATATTATGTTTCTAATATAAATCTTCAATATATGTATTAATAGTTTATTATTTAATTTGTTAGACAAAAATTACGCAAACTAATGAAGATAGTTTTAACATTGATATTTTTTTGTAGTAATATAATTTGCACGGCATTAGCTGTAGTTGTAGTTGGTGCATTGATTGTAAAATTTAGTTTGGAGTTTGACCAAGAGTTCTCAAGTTAATTATGCATCTCCTTTTATGCATACTCTCGTCCTATATACTATCATATGCTTGCATATATTTTTGTCTTGTAAATGAGTGTTTTTTCACTTTTAATCATAACAAGTTTATTTTTTAAATTTTAATCTTGTGAGTTTGTATATTTTTAATTTTAACCTTTATAAGATATTTTGTTTATTTGTAGTATAAGTAAGTTTACATTTTTTCAATTTAATCCTATAAAAGTAAATTTATGTAAAGTATAAATAAAAAAATTAAAATTTTACAAAAACCAAATTGAAAAAATAAAAAATTACATGGACTAAAAAAACAACATATCTTACCGGAATCAAAATTAGAAAAACATTAACTTGAAAAACTAAAATTAAAAAAATAAACTTACAACAGAAAAAATAAAAAACGTTAACTTATAATAATTAAAAACATATTTACTTCTATTTACTTTTATCTCCTTTTCGTTGTCTCGCTCATGCATTGCCAGCTAACATCATTTCTTCTTTCATGGGCCATACAAAGTGTACATTGCAAAACATCACGTATTTATTAGTTCTTTTCTAGAGGACTAGTGCATGTGCATATATGTCTCCAACTCTGACATAAACAGAGACAATTCATTTTTAGTGTGATTTTACTGAAGAATGTACTCTTTACATAAATTTGTTGTATCTGTAAGCGTCAAAATCCAAGTTAAAGCATTAAAAACATAAATTTAACAACTAATTGGCGCCTTTAATGACACTATTAGTTTATCTTATATAGTAATATATGAGAAATATGATAATATTCGGACTCTCTAAATCCGGTGAACCTGTTGATAAAGGGGTGCCGTTTTTCACATCCTTGTGACAGCCTAGCTAATTAAAAAGATTCATGCATGATGTGAGGCAGATATCCAATGGATGCATGGGATGCCAGAGACCAACCAAGTTTTTGATTTGTTTGCATAACATGGATTGTCTATATCTTCCTTTTTTCATAATTTTGATGATGTCATTTCTTCTTTCATTTTTCTATTTTTTTTAATTAGCTTTTAGTCTTCTTTCAATAAAAAAGAAAAGAAATATATAATAAAAACTAAATTTTATTACTCATTTGATCTTATATTTATACAAGTTTTTGTGCTTAGTTTTTATACTTAAAAACATTACTTTCAATTAAAAAAATCTCCTTAAATTTTTACACATTATTTTTAATTCTTTTTAGTCCATATTATAAGGACTAAAAAGGTTTATTTATGGATTACATGGGATTAAAAATGATATACATAGGTATTAAAAGAAAATGTTATTAAGTATATATAATTATTAATAAAGAAAATTACTCCTTTTGGTGTATATATTTTTTATTTCTAAATTATCTTTTTATATATAACTGTTTAAGTAAATTATGCTCGTACCTCCTGCGTTTTTTTTTTCTTTCAAATTGCATGTGACACACTCCTTTTTTGCACCTTATAAAAATCATTTAATTGTTTAGCTCACATTACACTCAAACTCCTTTCTTCCTAAACACTGCTTAATAATTTAATAGAAAGTAAGCACATGTTACTCACTTGATTTTTAATGAAATATTATATCTAAAATACTCCCATCTCTTTTCTATTAATTTCATAAAAGACATGTCATCATTTTCAACATGAAAAATATTTTAAACAGTAAATAGCGAGATAGAATAACCAACACAATTAGTAGATATAATAACCATTTTCAACAAAATGGACAACTTTCTCTTTAGGATTTCACCATTTTGAACGATGATAGGAAAGAGCATTAGGATTATAGTAAATTCTCGAATGCAATAAAGACAATGACAATGATGACATTGACAATTATATAATAAAAGCATAGTTTTAAAATCTTGTCCGATCCGACCGTTCGGACTGGTCGAACCGAGACCTGGTAGCATATATAATCAGGTCAATTTGGTTATTTGATCGGTCATGTATCTGACTCGGGATGATCCGATTAGACCTAGACAAACCCGATCAATTTGGGATAAACCTGATGACCCAGACCAAATTTTAAAACCTCTTTTGCGTATAAAAAAACAAAAAAAAAAAGCTTCAAAAAAACCTGAAACTTGTGTAATTATGTTATTTAATTATTATTTATGGAATTATGTTATCAACTTTAATACTTCAATTGTTATTTTAAATTTTGAAGTATGAATAAATTTTTTTTAATCAAACAATGTTAGTTATATACTTATATATAATGGATACATATATAATTTTAAATTTTTCAATATATACTAGATCAATTAATAGTCTATCGATTAAATCATTCACCCACTCACGAACTCACTACCTCAACTAAATCAATGATGACAACAATTTTAATATACTATTAGTGTAATTAATTAGAAAAAACTTTACATTAGACTTTAAAACAATTTTTACAAAAAATAATAATTTTATCATATATAATAAATTTTATCAGTTTTACTATAGAACTTAAAATCAAAATTACTTATTAAGCTTAAAAAATCTTGTAAAAGTTGATGCAAGAAAGAACAGCGAAATAAACAGAGAAAGTTATCTCAGTAAACACAATGACTCTAAAAATAATACTACAATTTTTGTATAGTAGCTCAGAGATAATAAAAGTTGGTTTAAGAAAGAAGAGCGAAATAGCCACTAAGAGTGAGAGCAGAGAAAGTGGGGTTATCTACAACATAATGGCCCTGAACGATTTTTTTGCTGGGGAGATCGCGACGAAGCTTCTGAAAATGCGGATAAACATCTCCCGCGCGCCGACCAGCTCATCAGCTACATCCACGACCTCCTCCCCACCATCGAGGAAATCAAGTACTCCGGCGTCGAGCTTCCTGCACCGCGCTAGTCGCAACTCGACCGTCTCTCGGAGATTCTCCGCTCCGGCGTCAAGCTCTCCCACAAGTCCTCTCCTCCAGCCGCTGGAACGTCTACCGCAACAAGAAGAGGAACCCTAATGGCGAACAAGAAGAGGAATATGTGAACAGGAACCCTAATTTCTGAGAGTAATTGGGAGGGGATAATTAGAAAGGATAAGTTTGGTTTAACAAAAAGAGTAAAATTAATTAAAAAAACATCGGATAGAGAAAAAAAAAACATAGAAATATAAATGCAATTTACTCTAATTGTTTTTATTTTTTTTTCACAACGTATAACTCTTATAGCTCCTGTTACTCTTCCTACAAAAAATACTATTATTATTTTCTTTAACTACTTTTCTTATTATATTTTAAAAATAAAGATAGAAGTGCTTTTTTTTTCACTAGTAGAAAATAAAAGGAATCATTTTTTGTATAACTCTTTTAAAGGTAACATGATCCGACAATTCATTTGGATATGACATGCGTTGCACATGTGGCACCAAACAAGATGATTTGTGATGATTGAAAGTGTAAAAAGAAATCATTCCTACTTTCTACTCAACAGTGTGAACAGGACCTGGAACAAGAAAAAGGCCTAGTCTAGGCCCAAGTTAAAGGCTGCTGTAACCATAATTTACGCCACTCACAAGTTGTAGACTAGAAGGAAAAAGGAAAGAAAAATTATATGATTTTAATTTTAGTCTTTAAATTTAACATTATTTTTTTTAGTTTTTAGTAATAATGTACAAATACTTTTGAATCGTTTTTGGTTTATGTTATTACACAAATTTTACTTTTTAATTCTTATTATTTTATAGAGACAAGAATAAAAAAGAACTAAAGTTATTTGTAAAAGACTAAAAAAAATATTTTTAAATATAAGAATTAAAAGATAAAATTTGTAAAATTATAGAAATTAAATAAGTATTTTTTTTCAAAAAGATAAATAATAACAAGCCACAATTTTTAAGGTAACAGTAAAACACCAACTTACTTTCTTGTACCTCTTGTTTGGTTGGGGTAAAATAAGTGATAAAGGAAGAGAAGAGGAGGAAAGAGATGAGAAAATATGTTTATTTGGGTGGTTTGGTTGGTTAGAATTGGAAGGAAGATTTCAAAAGAAAATTGTGGGGCTTACTGTTTAAATGTCTCTCGATCAAGTGGGTGGAATAGCAAAGAATTAAACATTGTTCACTTTTTTTTCCCGTCTAGCCCTTCCTCACACCTTGTGTAACTCGTGGGTGTTTTTTTGTTTTTAATCAGCATGTAACTTGTGGGTGTTGTTCCAGCTGCAAGTGGAGACTCCTTCCTTGCTCCTCCTAGTCTTCTAGGAGGTGCTGCAAGATGTGTTGCTAACAGAGATCATGTTGGGGGTAATGGGAGTCGAAAAACAAATTTCAATAGTGTTATTTAAAAAAAATACAATACATTAAATTTATTTTCATTGTGTATGGTAAAAGAATACCCTCACTCCTTTCACAACACATAATGGAAATAAGTTTTCTTTGTGTACTATGGAAAGAGATATCTCCCATTTCAACTTTATTAATAATATAAACTTGTTTTTGTTGGGTATGGTAATACAATATACAATGAACATAGGTTTTTTTTTATGTATTTCGAAGTGACACCCCTCACCTTCAATTACTACGCAACGAAAACTAGTTTATATGGTATATCGTATCATACAAACATGTTTTTCATGAAATATATTTTTATAAAAAAAATACAAAAAAGATTAGGATAAAGAGAAAAGGGTATGAGAATAACATGGGCCTCAATTTAATTACAGCCCTGAGCCACTAATGATGGGCTTCAATTTTACTCATAGTGGGCCAAAGTTTTGTGCGCATCAAAGCTTCTTTTCCGTTGTCCCTTGTGCGGCTTTTGTTTCCTTTGGTCTCACTATTGCATCCTTGTACCTCCCAATACAATTGCATTTCATAATGAGATTTTCGGAATGTAATGGAAGATACAATACCGGGATTGCAGGATGTAATAGCCCCCTTGTGCTCTTTATTGTATGTTGACATTGAGCTAGCTTCTGGGCTTGCACCAATTTTGTTAATTGATTCGTATCACGGGCTCTCTGTGGAATAAAAAAAACATATAATTGATCTGCTTTTTTTTATCCATATATATATATATATATATATATATATATATATTCATTTTATATCTAAGCCAGCCATCAATTTGCACCATTTATGCTCCTTGTCTTTTGCACACTCCCATATTCCAATTATTATTATGATCACAATATCATCATCCAAACACTTCTTTGTTTGTGTTACCGAATGCGCGTGAGCCCAATCCTTGGTCATCTTTCTTAAATTCAAAAGCATCTATGAAGTTGTTAATTTTGATACTACGATTATTACAAATTCACACTGAAACAGAGTATAATTGTCCAAAGGAATCTTAGGCTTTGCCTCAAAGGTTGTAGTCCAAATTACATACACGCATGCACACACATGTTTTTATTGACTTAAATGTCAAACTGTCTAAGTAGATACTACAATCATTGTTAATGTAATTCAAATTTTTGAGAAATTTTTTGAGTGTCGGATTATCTTTACGGATATCAAAGTCGTATTTATGCAATTTAGATTCCTAAAAAATTTCATTTAGAATCAACTAATTCAATCAAATTTCTTGTTACAAAATCAAATGATCATTTCAAAATTCAAACTATCAAGTTGATATAACAAATCAATTTGCATATAATTCGAAACTGGAATCTTATTCTTCTTAGGAAGAACAATTTGATTGACTCATCATGATGCTAATTTCAATGTCAAATTTGTTATCGAGTAATTTAAATACATATTATAATCATGATATAGCATATTCTTACTTTTTTCTCAAAATCCTTTTACATTGAAATAACTATAAACCCAACATATACTCAGTGATGTCCAAGTAATTTGAGTTTCATGCTATCATCGTGTACCTATAATTACAATTTAATTTGGTAGATACTTTTCTTCAAATAAAAGATTTTAGTATGCCCTAAAATTACTAAAAGCACTTACGAATTTGAGTCTTTTACTAAAATGTATTAAAATTACTAATGTGCTGAGATACTTGAAGGCAAAACAAAAGAGTAGCCAAACTCATGGATGGACTTGGTTCAAACCACTTACACAAATCTGCAAATTAAAAGCAGACGTACAAAATTCTCTATTGCAAAATTACAGAAGGCACTGAATATCACTACAAAAATAGGGTTCTGAACTTTGGCATGGGATGGGAATCTAATGATATGATAATCGTACAGTTGAAGCCTTAGCATAAACATCAATATCCAAAATTCTCCAACTTACTACAAATACTCTCAGTTGGATGTGAAATTGTTCTGGACAAGAAGAATTGAAAAGCAATGGTTTCTAAGTGAGGAGGATGCGAAACCTTTTTGTGTGGAATCATGGCAGGGGCAAACTCAACACAAGGTATCAAGAACTTGGTGTCTTTTGCCATGGCACTCACTGAACCCTACACGTGCAAAGATTTTTCACCTTACTCACTTCAGTAACTGCAAGTTGAGTTGCAACAATTTCCTAGATTAACTTTTGAGTACAGAAAAAAAACTGTTTAATGGTATTATAGTTATGACTGTGTGCGTCTGAAACTGGAGTTAAGAGGGATACTAGCGAGGCTTCCTTTTTATAAGGGTTGGAGTGATGGCATTGTTAATTCATATATATGTAGCACACGATAAACCCACAACTAACGTGGCGATTACTTAATACTTACGTCAAAATCACCACGCATCGACACAAAAAGAAAAATGTATATATATTTTTTAGAAAAAGGAAAAATATGCTTACATTATTCATTTGTTAGTTACATATTTTTTGTAAGTATCACGATTCTCGTCCATTACTTGTAACGTTTCTATGAGGTGCGTGAATATGTCTTTATGATTGGTTTTGTTAATATTCATCTTTAGAAGTGTTTGAGTTGGACTTCTTTATAGAAAAACTCGTATAATATGTCATACATTTTCATCGGTTTATGTAAATAAATAATAATTTGTTTTCTTACACTAAATTTCGCATATTCTTTTTTATTATTTCACTTGTCTTTATTTTTGTGACATTGTTGTGATACTCCAATATGTTTTTGTGTGGAGTGCGTGAATCCAAACATGTCATTATCTGTCATAATTTTCTTTTAGTACATGACTATTATCATGACACAACTTTATTGTTCTAATTTTCAACAAATTTGAAAGCATATTCTCTTTCAGTGATTCTTGGATACTATCATTTGGTTAGTAATATAGTTCATTCTAATTTAACAGATTTTTAGAATATAATTAATAGAATATTTTCTAAAAAATTTGGATTAATAACGTAAATATCAATTTTTATTATAAAATCGTGAAAGTTCTTTAATGACATGTGAAGTTAGTGATCAATATTTGTAATCTTGGATCTTAAAAACGTTTAATTTATCTTATGATATCGATTGATGTTTGTAATTTTTTGATAAATTACTATTGTAATTAGTATTTTCATTATTTTATATAAAATATTATATATATATATATATATATATATATATATATATATATATATATATATATATATATATATATATATATATATATATATATATTTGCTGAAAGATATTTGACCCCCCTCCGGTCTATTCCTGTCTTCGTCCATGATGTCAGCCCTAAATTAAGTATCAGCAAGTGTTTTAAAACTCAGTTCAACCCGACCAGTCGAACCGATTGGACCATGATGGCGGTTCATGCAATTCGAGTCAGGTTTCTGATTGATCATGCTTTTGGCCCGGAATGACCCGGGCGACTTGCTGGTTGGACCAGTGAATCGCTGATCCGGTTCGGGTCACTTTCTTATTTTTTATTTTTTTAAAAAAATTAATATGTATGAAGCCGCATCTTTTTTATTAAAAAAAAAAAAGAGAAAAAACACGAGGAAGGAGGTCTCTATCTCTCTCAAACTCGCACGGACGCACAATGTTCATCGTGCGAGTGAAGAACGCGAAGGGACCAGTGAGTGAGGGAGACATTCTCGCCCAACATGAGTCTGAGAAAAAAACAAGGGAGTGCGGACTTGCGGCGCATAATGCTAAAATGTCTGTTGAAACGGAATTAGGTTTCCTAAGTTAATAGGCCTTAACAATAATCATTGTCTCATATTTGATCATAAAGGCCCAAACAAAATAACCAAGAAAATCATGTTGCCATCCAAATATTTATGATACACCCCTTTTACAGTTTTAACTTTTACGGATAAAAAAAATGATACACCACTTTTCTTATATTAGATCTTTTAACTTAAGAAGTTTTATAATTAGGTTTTCGTTTAGGTTTTTATACAGATTATATTATATTAAAATTAAATATGATTTGGATGATAAATTGACTTTTAACTTTTTGAAATAAAGAAGATTAAGTTTTAACTATATTAATAATTAGGCACAAAGGTTCCCGTAACTCTTCTTATCACGTGACATCAAAATATTGGAAATGTATGATATGAAATTAGCAATTATGTTAATTTGTGTTGTATTTATTTGTTGCTTTTTTAGTGCATTTTTAGAAACTTTAACAAATTTTACAAGTATAAAATTTGTATATAATAAAATTTTATTTATTTTTATTAAAGATCAGATCATACGGATCAATTAGTGATTCACTAGTTTGACTATTGACCTTGTGATACAATGCTTTAATCGAGTCAAATACTAATTGATTTTTAAACTATCTTAACCCATAAATTTAGTAACTCATAAAAAAATCACAATTTCAGAAAAATAATATGACAAATTGAGGGTTAAATTATGATTTTGATATTTTTATAATTTTAAATTCATAATTTTAGTTTCATATTTTTAAATTAAGATATTTAGTCCTCATATAACAACAAACATTGACTTTGTATGATATATTCTCGAGGATTAAATGTCTTGATTTAAAAATAGGAAGATCAAAATCATAGATTTAAAATTATAAATTAAAAAGAAAAAAATTACAATTTAACTTAAATTAAATTTAATTAGCATTTATTTTTACAAGTCTAGGTTCTGTCAAATAGAGATCCAGTGCATGTTTAATGATTATATAAAGTTGATAATATGGTGAGTTGAAATCACCGTAATTATCTGAAACAACAAATTAATGTTTTTTTGTTATAATTTTACCATGATTTTGAGTTTAATAGTTTAATATGTATGTATTATTAACAAATGTAGATTTCTACGCTAATCTCCAAACACATTAAAATTTTAAACCACCCACTTCAGGAAAAGAAAAGGGGCACGTACACACAAAGACTTTCTTAAAATTATTTACATAAATAGAAAATTACATAATTAACTGCATATTTTACAAATGTACAAAGTAGTTGCGAGCTCGATCGTGACCAAGTTCACAACTGGACTCTCTTCATAAAACTATAGCCTTCAAAACATGTTTGGCGTTCACATGTTTATGGGACAAAATCTTGCAACATTTACTTTACTACACTTCACCATTCCTGCAAACGTAAAATTAAGCCCCCGATTATGGACCCAAGATATATGCTTGATGGTACCACCGACAAAATGTTCATGCATGGATGATTGATGGATATTTATATACCCTACGTCACAAACCATGCATAAACAACTTATAATTATAAGTTACATCAAATTGGAGAAGGTCGTTTATTATAGTTGACCATTTCCATTTTCGAATCCCTCGGCAGCTTCTTCTTCTTCTTCGGTGATTGTTTCCAAAGTAGGTGTATTAGAAGGTTTCTTTGTGTAAATAATAGGTGCTGGGGCAACCTCCATCCAGGAACTTAGCTTTCTGATTCCCTTAGCCATTGGCATATTTTGACAAACAACAATTGATATTGCTCCTCTTACCTGATCAAATCTCAAATCGAGTATTGCAAAATGTAAATATCTTCTCTCCTCCTCCTATGTCTAGAAAGAAGAGAGATACTTTCCTAAGAGTATTTGCAAAGGGTTTTAATTTGTTTATGAGAGAGAATCAAATAAGAAGCAGGAATTTTTTATATTTTTTATTTGCCAAAGCCCTTACGTGCGTGTACATATTTATAGGTAGTGGAGCTCGGAATAAGGAGCTAAAAATCAGAAGATACAATTAAGTAGGAGATATTTGGAGAAGGCATAAATAGGAGACACGTATACCTGGACGGTTTTAAGGTAATACACGTGGAGAAATGAAAGACTATTCGGAAGCTTCGGTTATGGCAACATTAATTACATTAAAAATCTACGAAAAGTTCCAAGAATAGCGTGGCTATTGATCTAACCACAAACGTGTCCCTAGAATAATATCATTGTCGGTTGCTAAAGTCCTACTAAGAACCCCCAAACGAATTCCCTGTTAGAGAGGCAAAAGAAAATGTCAACAACACCTCACTTTTATCATGTCCATGAAATATTCGTATATTCTTAGCTAATTTGTCGACAATTTGGGCATAGCCTCTAGAATATACTGGAATCTAACAGAGAAACAGAAAGGATTGGAAATTTGGAACTAAAACTAGTAATTCCTTTAATGGTGAAGCGGTCACAACATGTTACCAATATTTTTTCTTGTACAATTCTTTAAACATGTTACTAATATGTTCCTTAACAATTCCTTAACGCACTCAATGTTTATTTTTTTATTTTTTATGGGTGCCTGGTCCTATATCAACTGTTTATGCCCAACAAACTCAGACTAAAGGCAACAATGTCCTTAACTTAACAAAGCCATTAAAAGTCGTATGCCACTTGAGATTGGATCTAGGCCTTTGTTTTCTTGTGGTCCCCTGTTGGACTCCTTCGAGGAATTTATACCTTAGCCCGATTTAATGAGCCCATAAATTGGTTTGACCACAAACTATTCTTGGGACTGTTACTACGCGCACCTAGAAGTAATTCTGATTTTGTCATAAAATTGATACGGATTGAACAATTTGTAAGACTCACACGGATGAATAAGATGGGAATTTTATGAAAGAATAAGATGAGAATTGCGCAAATTATGCTGGGTGTACCAGAAATTTGCATGGTGCACGTAGTAATTTCCTATTATTGGTTGAAGATAACCCATGACCTATAAGCCTATAAAACCAGTTGACCCAATACAAAAAAGTTTGATCCACATTAATTCACCAACCCATTACATTACAATCCCCCTCCCTTTCCCACAAAAAATAAAAAAATTTCACCAACCTATCTTTGAGATATTTTTAGCCTGAGATCAAAAGAGAGGGTGAAAAACTGAAAAATGTCACAGCTATGCATTGAATTAATCTATTTAAACTAAAATACCTTGTTGGTGATAATTTATCATGATTTTATGAATAAAAAAAGAAGCGGTAAAATAAACAGTTGCAAAGCCACTGTTGAATTCACTAGTCAAGTAAAATTCGTTAACAAATTGAGTTACTACAGTTGGCGAACACTTTCTTTAAGTGAAGTTTCACTTTTAAATGATATAAGGTCCAAAGAAGCTCATCCTTATCTACAAAACAATAAAAAGACAATCGTATAGTACGTTAATTATCTTTTGATAGACACTGTTTGCATCCTAAATTCTAGCCTAACTCAATTGATAGGACCACAGTATATGTGGGCATGCGCGCTGCAACTTGTTTTACCTTATATAAGACACCCCATAATGTTGCATTATATATACAAGAGCCTTGGGACAAGTTGGCCAACGCGTGCTAATCTGACGAAGGAAATATATATCCTTACTCTCAAACACATGTTGCACGGGTGATTGATATACTACAGTGAAGAGGACAATAGGCATGCCTTATTAGGCCTTGTTCATTTTTCTAAGCTCTTTATTTGGCGGAATTATCAAATTAACATATGTGTGGTCTTCAAAATTTAAGAGCCATCACTTTCTTTCTTGCTTTCCTAATCTAGAACTAGGAGTTCACATCGATAGGAACTATCCTTTTACCTCCCTCAAGTAAGCAGCAGCAATCAATCTTTTTCTTTTTTTTAAAAAAAAAGGGACATTGAAGGGGGAATGGACAAAAATTAACATTTTATATTGATTGAATTTTTTTGGTAGTTACGGTAACTATAGCATTTAGCTTCACAAAAAAATTCACAAGTTTCAATCCTTGACAGGCTAATTATGAGATTAATTCTCAGGACAAGATTTACTTACACTTAAAATTCTTTCTTCCTCTCAATGATGTATTATGTGAGAATTGAAACTATTTTTTTTCCCTACAAATTCAACTTGTATTGTCAATTAGGCTACACCTATTAAGTATATTGACTAAATAATTAACATCAATTTGTTTTTTTAAAAAAAAACAAGGATCAATATGTTCTTAAAACCTCAAGGGAGAGTTATATTCCAAAAAAAAAAAAAATCAACTCAGAAAGTTTACAATAATTTATACATATTGTTCAATTAATTAATAAAGAAATATACACTTATTATACTTGAATCATCCAAAGTTATAGAATAGATTTGCATTTTCATTTTAAATAAAGACCCTTTAATTTAATTGCCTTGTTAGTATGGTGTGAGGAAATTGGAGAGGAAGAAAGAAACATGAGGAGGTTGGTTTAAATTTAAAATCTTTATCTTCTTATTCTTGCCTATTCTCCATCAGGGAAAGAAATTTGAAAGGGAGGAAAACTTGTTTATGATTTGTTTTATTGTACTGACTAAATTTGTTTAATACTTATAAGGATATATAACAATATATTACTTTAATTTTTTCTCTCCTCCCTTTACTAACCAAATAAAGGAATTCTTCTTAATAAATAAATAAATTGATTAAAGAATCCTTCTCTCCAGGACCGTACATGAATAAGGTTAGGTTGAGTTTAAGAAAAATATCACTAGATCAATTAAAATTGAAAGAGTTTACTTGTTCGGGATTTAGTTAATTTTGAGTTTATGACTCAAATTAAACAAATCAACTCAACTAATAACAGGTTGGATATATAATAGGTCTGAAAAATTACTCTCAAAGTTATTTATTTATTTTTAAATTAAAAATGATAATATTCAAATTATTTAATGTATGTGTGTATAATAATAATAGTTTATTTGTTATATATTATTAGTATAAAGTTTATATATCGTTTCAAGACTGTCTTAAGTTGTAAATTTACCTTCTTTTATCTTATATCAAATTTATGATTTCAATTAATGCAAATGTAATAGTCTTAATTTATAATTTAAGATGAGAAGGACTTTTTCATCGTTAAATAAAACAAATATAAAGTTACCTACTAAGTGGAGAAAATATTATTTTAGTTAAAAATAAAGTTTTTGAATATTTTTACTAACAAAAAATTAATAATTAACAACTAACCGTGCTAGATTTTGTAATAATTTAACAAAATATCTAAGACTAGGGGTAACCACGATCAAGTTGATTCAAATTTAAGAGATTTTTATATCCAAACTAATCAATGTTAATTGTTTTGAGTTTGACTGAATTTTTTAGAAGACAAAAAGACAACTTGATCATATTCGGATTGACTTGAATCAAATCATCATATCACCTAATAAAAAAAATAGGAAATCATTATATAAGAAAAGAAAACTAATAAATAATATAAAATTTGGAATTATACTACATAAAATTTATAGAATTATAGAATTATACAACATAAAAATTTAAAAAATATAAGTCCAAGATCTAGGTTGGTTTGAGTTTTACTCCTTCAATTCGATACTTTTTTTTCAATGATAAAATAAAGACAACAAGGAAAAAGGAGATCAACTAACCCAGGAAATAAGGTTCCTAAAGCATCACCTTGAAGGGTGAGCTAAAGATCTGGAGGACAAGAGTCCCAATTCGATACTTGAAGTAATGTCATTAGATTTACACATGCTTTTTGTAATACTCTAATGGAATCACATCAGAATAAGGATGGTATAGATACAATTGATGATGACTTTAAGGAATTAATTGGTACTACCTATAATCAACAAGATACATATATTTTTCGGCAAATCACTTAAAAACTTCATAGTTAAACAAGATTGTCTTGGCCTAGAAGTAGGTAGAGCTTATTCTTGAGGTTTCAAAAAGGATTACTTACGAAGGATTTCTGAATGGTAGAGGATTCTGACCAACAAGAATTTGGAGTAAAGTATCATTGCGTGAAATGTTGTAGTGTGAGAGCCATTAAAAAATTAAAAATTAGAGATGTTACA
Source organism: Glycine soja (assembly GCF_004193775.1). Taxonomy (NCBI): domain Eukaryota; kingdom Viridiplantae; phylum Streptophyta; class Magnoliopsida; order Fabales; family Fabaceae; genus Glycine; species Glycine soja. The sequence continues at coordinate 43,939,414 of NC_041020.1, forward strand.
CTTTTGGATTTTTTTAATTACATCTTCCAAAACTAAAAGGTATCCTAACAACTGTTAACTTGATTGACAAGTATACCAATTTGCACAAGTAGTAATTAAAATGGTAAGTCTGAGTATCGTGTCCACAGGAAATTTGTTGTACTTAGATACCATATTTCCAATTTGTAAGCATTTTCAATTTCAGTAAAATAAATTAGAGAAACTCATTCATGTTTCAAATTCTTTAATTAATTTTTCTAGACTTCAACGCATAACAAAACAAACGCAAAACTGTAAAACAGAACAAATATAAAGATAAAAATGTTGAGGAGTATTCTACTAAATTTTTTCTTGCCGTAACTAAATAGGTTTTTCTTTATTCAATATTACTCTCATGTTCTTGCACCGTCAAATTACTCAAATCGTAATTCCTCACATGAAAGAGCCTAACCCTCTTAGTGTTGTTCTTGATTCCTCAACAAACTCATTCTAAGCGGGCTACACTACGCACAAGAGGCAACATTTACTATATTACTGCACATTATTCCTAGAAATGCAGACTTTCTAAGGACTTTAACCATTTTTCAATACTCAAAACCTAACAAAGCATATAAATGGGTGATCAAGCCGCAAATATGTAAAATAAACACAAATAGAAGCAAAGAACACTAGCAATAACATTAAATAGATAGTTAGAAGTTTTACATTAAGAGTGCTCAGTAGAAAAACTCCCCAACAATGAAGTGTTTAGCCCTCAATTAGCAAGGAGGGCTTAATACAAAGGTGAAATGATGTTGGAATGAAAGAAAATGGTAAAAGTATGAAGAAAATGTATTCTCTTCAGCCTTGGTGCCTTCTTCTTTCCTTCTCACGCTGTCTGTCTTTCTGTTCCCTCTATTCTCAGCGTTTTTAAAGACTTTTGGGCTTCTCAGCTTATGATGGCGCGCTCAGCGAGCATGTTTCGCTAAGAGAGAGAGTAAGTGGTTGTGCGCTAAGCGAGCTTGGATGTACTAAGTGCGAGAAGAGACAACGTTCTCATTGGGCGGACTGGCTGCACGCTAAGCGCACTGCTCTCTGACTCAACATTCTCTAGGATTTTGTTCTCGTTTAGCGAGCAGGCTTTCTCGCTAAGCGGATGAGTCTCGCTTAGCCAATCTGGCTCGCTGGGCGAGCCCTTCAGCAGCATTTCAAAATCTTCTCTTCTTTAGCCTAAAAATCCAATTAAATCCAACATTAGTCAACAAAAATGGAGTCTCCATTGTATAAATTCACACAATAATAAATTGTTTACAAATCTCGCAAAAGAAATAAATTAGAGGTACATTTATACTTTTTTTCCTATTTTTAATACATTTAAAGCTCATGAATAACAATTAACAACAGTCGAGCTTTACATTAAAAATAGATTATTTTTTGTTTATAAAATGGTAAAAGATCATATATCAAACAGAATGTTAGTAACTATTATGCTGTAGCAATGACAATCAAATCTTATAGCTTGCATTCTTTTCCTTTAATCAATAGTTTAGGGTCCAAATAGTCATATGGAGTACATTCATAAAGTGGTAATACTTATCTAATTAGATACAACATTTTATCCTCTATAAAGGAGTTTGTTCTATTATAGGGATTATATTTTATTCTCTTTAATTTGTATTGGAGATTTTAATCACATAGGTACCATCAATACCTTCAGTATTAATGAAAATACTTTTTGTTGAAAAAAACAAAACTAATATGTTGTAATGAACAAGTGAAATCGACTTAGTAATTCTAAATTCCTAATACATGCTTAAACTGCAAATAATTTTATTTGGAGAGAACTCTCTGTCAAACAAAATTCAAAGGAATTCAAACCTATAACTTGAGAAGGTCAAAGTTTTCTTGTGGATTTTTAACTATTTGCCAAACCAAGTAACATTGAACATGTACTTAAAGTTGGTTCTTTTCAAAGCAAACCAACAATTCGACTGCGTGGTGAGCCATTTTGAGCCTAATTTGGTCCCCGATTTTGATTTCTTTGTTTTCTATTGTACTTTGAGCAACTTATTTGCCTATCAAAACCTTTCACGCTTTGAGGTTGTGAATGGGCATTTCTTTGTACAAATCATTGAGAAAAACAGTTTCTAAATCATATATTCTATTTGTTTTTAAACAATAAAAATATATATTTTTTAACAACAATGTATGATTTGTACAAATATATAATTTTTTTTTACTAAATCATATTGTTTTCTACTTTTTGGGACACCTATAAAAGTAATACAAATCACCTTTATCTTTTTCTCATCTTCATTGTTCTATAATATTATAATCTTCGGAATATATATAGTTTACACTTCACCGCATACTATATCAAAGCTAATGTGTTAAAATTTAATTGAATGCTATTTTTAAAATATAATCTTCTCTCTAGTTGCGCTAATTTGTAACCCATATCTTTCTTTTTTATATATAAATTAGTTTATATGTATTGAACCTTAGAATATATCAAAATCAAGACAAACCTCAAAGCTTAATAATACTTACAGAAATATGTAATATGATCTATTAATAAGATTCTTAGGTTAACAACGAAAATTATATTTATATCCTTTTAAAGAGATGAGTCTATTCTTTATCGGATCAATATTTGTTAATCTATAAACCTTATCTTTGAACATTTAAAAGGACAGCTAAAGCTAAAAGGCTAAACCGCTGGTTCCTTTGCATGAGCAAAAATGATGTAGTTACGTCCAATGCAAAGCGTATACACCAATGGGAAAGGATTAGGCCACAGTGGAAGTACTAGACAATAATAGTCATGACCACTATGATAAAAATAAATACTAATGACCACGTCGTGACAAAAGTCTATGATAACGTGTCAGGATATGGACATCTTGATCATCATTAATTGAATGGTGATGATGGAACCCACATCTTTAAATCTGACAAATTATATTGTTACTATAAATTTATATATTTTTAATATAAGAGATAAAATTAAAATAATATGTGATAAAATGAATAATATATAAGAAATAAAATTAATATTCAAAAAATAATAATATATAAATAATATAACTCTTTAACTTTTTCCCAGTAGTAGCTGGCAATTGACTGATTTTTTTTTTATACATAAGTAATAGACTAGACAATGGACTTTTTTTTTATGTTTTCGTCAATATAGAAGTATTTTTTAACGCCTCGTCATTTATTTATAATTTCTTTTATGAATTTATTTAAATTACTTAAACTCTTCGTAACTAGACGGATCCTTGTTTCTTGTATATATTATTTATAATCGTTAAGTTCTATGTGTTTTCTTGATTAAATGGATTTAAATTTTCGAATGATATTCTCTCTTAGCTAAATGAGCGTCTTATTTTTTTTTTTTTACGATAATAGCAGTCTAATTTGGGTAAGAAAAATCCATAAAAAAAATTGGTGGACACCCTCAATGCTAATTAACACTTAGCGATAGAAAAGAAAAGAAAATATAAGGTATAATAAAATTATGATAGCAAAAAAATATCAAATTGATATTCATAATATAAAAATTTCCATTTCTACGAGAAAACGTGTGCTGCCGTCTTAACCTTTATTAAAAGTCATTAGAAATGTTTTATTATTTTATTAACTTAAGGCAGTCGCCGAACAAAGATCCCATTGGTCCAAGTGTCTGTCTCATGGAAATCGGATAACTCTTTTCTTGTTTCTCTATCTGTTTTCCCTATCCAGACTAGTAAAATAATAATTTTAGAAAAAAGGAGGTTACGAGAAAGGAGAAAATCTTAGGATTTATTGTTCCGCGGCTCAATATCACGTGACTATTATGGTGGGAAAATTACTTTTAAAAATAAGCAACTAAGTAAAGAGTATATTAATTTCTAAATTTATCGAGAGAAAAAAAAGATTATGATAATCTTTAAATTAAATTAAAACCAAACACATTTACAATAAAAATATGCCTTTAATTAATATTTTAAATATCACAATCCAAGTAATAATAAACATTCAATTAAAACGAGTATACTGGGTAAGAATGGGTCACTATAGTTTAAGTAGTACAATTTTATGACAACTTTTCCCCCCATGACAATGCTTCAATTTTGAGTGTTAAATAGCGATTCTTTTTTTATTATTTAACATGTAGAATGTGAATTTTTTTCATATGGTGCATGTATCACTCACTACTTATTTGTGTAACGTGTAGTGTGCCATTTTTGTTTTCCCTTGATGTGAAAGGAATTTGAGATTGAACCCGAAACATCACCAACGGTGCACTGCATCCCCATGATATCATTAACAGAAGTGACCCAGTTAAGGGGGGCTTGATGTTAAAGCACGTGAGGCCCATTGCATTAAAATTGAACCCTTACTAGTTATTAAATTTGTTAATTGTAACGCGTATAGTGATACCTAGAGTAGAGAAAAAGCGGATTGGCTTTATGCATAACCAACCGAAAACCAATTATATAAATAAATGAGAACTAGAAGGAATAATAGTCAAGAGTGTGAATGAGAGCAACATTCAATGGCGTCTAGGAAGGGATTCCTTTCGAAAGTGAGTTCCATGTTTGTATCATCAAGTACCGATTTGGAGCTGAAATCCACAGAGGGTGACTTGGAATTGGATGAAGCTGAAATGTTCAACTGGAACATGTCCAATGACAACAACAAGAACAACACTGTGACAGAGTCGAAGAAGAGACCACGATCTGGTAAGAAGAAAAAGGTGAACCCTGTGGCCTCATCCTCAATGCCAGTGGCTATTCCTGATTGGTCCAAGATTCTGAAGGAGGACTTCAAGGAGCACAAGAAGAGAGAATTTGTTAGCGACCACGATTACGATCGAGTTCCTCCTCATGAGTATCTTGCTAGAACCAGAGAGGCTTCTCACTCAGTGCATGAAGGAAAAGGAAGGACCCTTAAGGGCAGGGACTTGCGCAGTGTAAGAAATTCCATTTGGAAGAAATTGGGGTTTGAAGATTGATTTATTAAGTAAATTGGTAGTAGTGCCACACACACATATGAACATTAGATCTGATTCCATCACTTTTTAATCTTTGGAATTTTTTTGTTTAGGTGATCAATTTAGTCAGAGGACTATACTAGCAACTTAGTAGCTCTGTTAGGAAAGGTTTATATTTATAAATTATTGGACATTTTTCTTTCTTTTGGGACGGGTGACTCTTGATTGTTAGGTTATATAAGGAGATATATGAAGCCTCCTTCATTTGGATGTCTAGAAGAAGGGATCATTATCATGCTTGTAAGTTGTAATTAAGTGTTTTCAACTATTTAAATGCCTACTTATACTTATGAGATCTTTTAAGTTTCATTTTCATCTTATACTTAATTTTCTTCTTTTTTTTAGCGTTACGTTGTTTGTATTATTTGTTTTTTCATTTGTTAAAAGCTTTTGGGTTTGAATGATGAGATAGGTGTATGGTGTTTAAAGAGATAAAAGGGCAAGGCATGAATGAATGGTAGGAAGTTTTCATGGGAATGGGAAGAAAACAAAGTAATTAGGGGTGTTGATGGGTTGTTTTAGTTTGAATTCAGGAGAAAATTAAATTCAAACCAATTGATTTTATTGGTTTGGTTCTATTCAAATTTTAGAAATATTTTTGTCTAACTGGAATCAAACCAATCTAATAATAAATGAGTTGATTCAGATATTCCATCAATTTTTTTCTTAAAAGTAGCTTTAAAAAAAAATAAAAATAACATGATTTTATTCTAATTTTAACAAATAATGATGTCATAGTATATGTAACATATTTAAATGTTATTTAAGTTATGTCCAACTAAATAATAATATAAATTATAAAGAAACACATGATTATGATTAAATCATAAAACTTCATTTATATATAATAATTAAAAGAAAATAAACTAAATTATTCAACACAAATATTGATTCTAAAAGCAAATTAAAGTAAAACATAATGAAAAGATTCAAAATAATACAATATTAGGTAAATTAAACATTTTAAAAAAAATAATAATAATGAATATATAATTGATTTAATTTAAATTTAAAAACGTGAATTCGATATTCGAACCAATTAACATGGAATTTTAATTTGGTTCGGATTAAACCTGAAAAAAAATAATCCAAATCAATTTAATTTATTCAATTTGAATTGTCGAATTGATAAAAAAATGATCCGAACCAATAAACTTTCTTAAAGAAGATGTCATGTAAGAAATGGAAGACGTTGGCGGAAAACACGGGTAATTGGTTGCTGTAGTAATAGTTAACGGCTTAACGCACCGGTTGGTGAGAAAGGTTACACCGAGCAACAGTTCATAAAGGAATTACGTTGTTTATAAGTTATTTTTTCAAAAACATATACCTTCTATTATATCTGTTTTGTTACTGAAACAAAAACTGTATAAAACAAATGCAATATTTTTTTGTTCATACATATTATCCTTCTTAGCAAGGTATTATTAGCTACGCTCTTATTAGCACAAACTCCTTGCTTCATTATAGTATTATAGTATAAATAGTGATACTTATGCATTATTTTTATACACTTTTATAATAATGAAACAATATATATATATATATAAATGTGTGTTTATGCATGAGAATGAATCCTCTTCAAGTGACTTTACTGTTGAATAAGATTCTAATTTTTTTAATGAATATTATTAATACAATATATTTTTATAATAAAATAGAAGAACTATTTCAAGTTTTGTTTTTTACTAGAGTGGAACCCTCTGCAAGTATATGTTCTAATATTTTCTTTCTTTATATTTGGAATAATTTTCTTAGAAAAATATATATTTTATTTTCTATCAGAAAATTAATAATATAACGGTTTATTTATCTTTACATAAATAATTTTATTTTATCATATTTAATAAATTAACTTTAGGAAATGATGATTTACTCGAAACAAATTATTCCCAAAAATGTACTTACGTAGGATGTAAAAATATCTTTAAAAGTAGTTATGAGGTTTGTGATATTTTTTGAGAAAAATAGAATGTATAAGACTCATAAGAGTGATGATAAAAGGTCCACTCTATTCTAGGTGAGTTGAGTGAACAGAGGAAAAAAGACGAAGAAATAGAGAGAAGTAATAAAAGTAATAACTAATAAGTAATGTAGTAAAAACTAAAAAAATATAAATAAAATGGAAAAGAATTAAAATTTCAACTTTCCCTCATCTCAATTTTTGTATGCAAACAAAGTCGTATACGGGTCAGTTTTACTACAGCCATTCCAACGTCACTTGTTTTCCGTATTTCTAATTGACACTATTCTTTTATGATACTATTTTATAATTTTTTTAATAGAATAAAATTTATAGTTGGTTATTATAAATAAAAAATTTGGTTTTAGCTTTTTTAAAAAGAAAAAATGATTCTATTCGTCTCTTTAATTTAAAAACATCTTTGTTTCTGAAAAATTAATATTTAATGACGGTTAAAAATGTTATATATTTTGGGGATTAAAAGTATGGTATTTTCAAATTAAAAGGATGAATATAATACAAAATACTTTTAGAGCATTAAAATTGAATTTGGAAAATTTTAGAAAAAATTAAAAGTATATTTTATCTTTTTTTAATATATAACATAACAAAATATATAAATTTGAACGCACGTCTCTCTCCTTTAAAAATAAAGAAAGTCTTAAATAAAAAACTGCAAGAAATATTTTATATTCGCAAAGGACACAAACATTTACCTTTGCTCGATAGCAGAGGGAATAATTTAGACACGTTTTTATGAAGAAAATGGCACAATTGAAACCGAAATATTGAGAAGATGAATATTATCCACCTATTTCTATCTTTATTATAAAATTAATTTTATATGAGTTCCACAAATTACTTATATCCACTATTCGTTTAACGAAACTCATAAAATTTATTCAATGATAAAAAAGTATACTGACAAAAAGTCTTGAAAAAAATATTGTTAACATTTTTATATTAAGAATGAATGAATGATCAGAGAGAAAATCCATTATTCTTTTGTATATTAAAATCAAATCGTAGAAGGAATCAGAATAAATTTGTTGGGTTGGTAATAGATCAATTTTCAATTTGCTCCTACATTTAAGCCTTTTTAAAAGTGATTGATGATGTTTCAATGTTAGTACAACATTGATTTTGTCAAGTGGTAGAATGGCTTGTAAAATATCAGAGTCTAACATAGTTTGGGGGATACTTGTATTTCTTTAAGCATCTAAATTAGAATTTAATTCCTTATTACGCGTATAAAAATATTATTAAAAAAACAACTCATTTTAGGAGGCATTATTCTCGTAAGTAAATTACAAAAAGAAAGGCATCTATAATCTGATAATCAATACGAATTAATTATCTTACAAGCAATAAATCAAGGTCATATATTTTTATTGAATGTTGGCATGACTATATTACTAGTGCCAAATAGATAAATAATTGTTAACTTGTTCATAATGTGCATGCTAAGTGGGATACTAAACCATCTATTTTTTTTAGAAGAGACCATCTATTGATTATTGACCCAAATAAAAAGACCAATTAATTTAATATTTTATTTTAAATATTTTTTTCATTATTGTCACATGTCTTTAAACTCTAATTTCACCCCATCATCCTTCCATTAGTGTAGGGAAAATAGAAGTTATCAAATATGTGACCTGGTTTAATGGAGGTTTGATCGCTTTGGTAGCAAGTTTAGAATTAAAGGTCGAGTGCAAATTTAGATGGAGGACAAGTTTTTGTAGTGAAATAGACCATGGGAACTCTTTTCTTACATTTTTTTTTGTGGTGGGGGTTACGTATTTGCTATGAAAATTCAAAGAATAATGTGTTGATTGCTCACAATGTCCTGGGAGTTTGCATTTGAAAACAGTCTTAGATAGACTTAATTTTGCTATTATTACATACCCTCTTTTTTTAAATGAACTATATATTTTAAATTTTGTAATCTCAATAAATATCATGGTATAGTTGTATGAATTCTCTATAAGGAAATGAAAGAAAGAATACGATATTTTTTTTTATTATAGAACACAATATTCCTTGTTCAGAGTGTTTGTTAGAGATTAGAGAGTATAACTTTCCTTAGGTGATCTTAAATTTCAGTCAACAAAAAAACTCACTACAGTCTACATTAATAATAAGAATTTGGTTACAGTCCACTGTCCTATGCTTTGATACATAAAAAATTTTATACGTCCTATAATATTTAATTTTTATACGCTAAATTGCACTTATATAATTTTGAAAAATCTATAATTTTGGAACAACAGTTAAATATTTATCCATGACTGTTAAAATTGTACTCCCTCTGGTTTAATAAGTGACTCTGTGTTTGCCCAATTAACCAACCCTCTAAAAAAAAAAAGAAATAGCTTGCCCTATTTCGTTGTTGAAGGGTGTGGGTCATATATGCAATATTAGGCCCTTTGATCTTCTTGTTTTGTCTCTTCATTGGTAAATCAACATAATTTTTGTTGGTTTTTTCTACATTGAAAGTTTATTAGGGTAGTGTAGTGTCTCAATGTCTGATGAGCAATATATTAATTCTCCTGTTGTATGAATACTCGAATGATGCTGCTAATTAGTATGGAGTACAAGATATTCAAACTAGACTTTGGTTCTTTAATGTTGTATATGAGAGAGAAAGATACAAAAACCAGTTTAATAAACCTACATAAAATGATGTAGATTCTGCTGAAGTTATTACTTGTGTACCTTTTCCTCTAATAATTAAAGAAGAACATAAGAGAGGATGCATGTGATCAATCTGTTTTTATTATTTAATCTTTGCCCATATTTCTATTGAACGTGACAGACTAATAATGCACTTATAAAAGTACATGCTTAATTTCAGGGAATTGATGCAGCTTTGTTTGCAGGTGATCATTTAAATTTTAACAACAGTCTCTTCTAATTCAGGGAGCGAAGATCACCCCTAGCTTCTGGATCACGTACATGGATATCTTCTGTAAGGGATCCATTATTACATATATATTATTGGAACACACTTCTTCCTCACTTATATCATTATTCAGCAATCATTTCATTGCATCCCTATAAGATGCATTAAGTAGTTTATGACTTCAGTTACATTGGATAATCCTTGGCTATATATCTATTTAATTGCTTAACTTGATAACTGATGATGAAAACACAAGAACAGAAATAATTGATTCAAGCAATTTATATAAAGGCATTAGAGACCATTTGGGTCATGTTGTTGGTTGCAAATCAGATTGCGTAATGCCTTGCCTGCAGGTCTTGGAAAGGAAAAGCCTAGTGTCTTCTATATGCGTTAAAACTTGTCAACTCTCTTGGACCGGAGAATGTTCACTTTGAGATGGATTGCAAAGGGGTTGTCGATCCACAAGATTCATTCAGTAGATGATATTTCAAAGTTGGGAGTTATTATTACTGAGTCTTGGTTTTGCAAGGAGGCAAGCAAATGGAGTGATTAATGCTCTAGCAAAAGCAGCACCATTTATATCTTATCTTTGTGATCAATGAAGGTGTTTAACAAAAAAATTTGGAGAGGTGAAAAATAATTAAGCTTATATTATATAAATAAATGTAATCTTTTTTAAAATATTGTACTTATGGCTAATTTTAAATATTTAATGATATTATTTAAATATGAATTATTTTTTATGATATTAGAAAGTATTTTTAGCACTTTATTAATAATACTCTTTAGTTTTTTAACGACTTATATACCCTTGTTTGCTACTAAATAAAAAAGTAGAGGATTTATGTTTCAATTTTTTTGTAAAAAATTAACAAGACAAATTAAGTTATTTTATAATACGCAAAAAATGTTAAAGTTTCAATAATTTTTTCAACAAATTTAAGGAAATATTCATATTTTTGCCAAAATCATAGCAAAATTGAAAGAAAAATTGTAATAAAATTTAAAAAAAATTGCATAAAAAGCCTACAAGAAAAATATGCAAGCAAGAAAAAGTTGTAGGTTTAAGTTATATTTGAGGCTTTCCTATACGGATTGAGAATTTAAAGGTCATAAAAAATAAGTTTGAAGAACGCAAAAAAAAATTATAAAAAGATATTTAATTAAAAAAATAGTTCTTGTACAAAAATTATTACTAATGTTTAAAATTAGCCATTAATATTAATATTATTAATAGTTTTTAATATATGTATAGAAACATAACATACAGTAAATTATAAAAAAAAAAACTCCTATTAAGTAAAACTCACAGTAAATTATCAAAACACAATATAAGCTTGATGAATCCTATTAAAAGTAAAACTCACAAGTCATGAGTGCTTGTCCTAGGCCAACCTATTTTGTAGCTTCCCAGCCCACCTTTTACACTTTCAGTTTGTTTGTGGCAAATTTTTGTGTGTGAGTCTTATGATAAGATTTGTAGGTTCAGTGTGTTTTTTTCCCTCCTATTAACTCATACTAACTTAAGATCGGTAATACTATAAACCCCAAAAGGTTTGGGAGGGGCCATGACCCCTTGGGTCCTTTTAAGCTCCACCATTGTCTGTGATAATGATCATGTTTTTTTTTTTTTTTTTATCGTATTGTTTATCAGCTATTGATAAAATGACTTAAGTTTGTTCTTATAAAAAAAAACAATTTATATAAAGGCATGATGCATTGATTTTAATTTGTTTTGACCAATATATATAGCTACATTTTAAAGAATATATTTTTGTCTTTCTTTTCTTCTTTTTTAGTTATTTTAATTTCATTTTTCAAAGAATACATCGGCGCTGTTATCTCTGTCAATAGAAGTATTTCATCTATAAGCAGGGACGGAGGGACGTTAAAGCGTGGGGGGCCTTGGCCCCCTCTCATTTTTTTTTAATTCTAAAATTTTAACATATAATATTATTTTATTATTTTTTATTTTAAGAGTTTGGTAATTTGTTTATAAAAATATTAATTTTTAAGTATTACTTATCCCTTTATTTTTTTATATAAAATATTCTATTATCCTTTTATAATATTTATTTTCAAGATAATGATATTCTTTTTTCCTTTAAAATATATTTATTATTTTCCTTTTTTATAGTTTTCACTGTATAATTATATTTTTTATACAAAATATTTGAGTATTGTTTATTTCTCTTTTTAAAATTTCTTTTTTTGATAATCTATTATTACTTTAAAGACAATCAAATAAATTATTGTATTTACAAATAAATCACTTCATTATCATTCCTTTTATATTGATTTGGTTATAATTAATTGGTGAATTAAAAATTATATATTATTAACCTTTGTAAATGGAGCAAGCTTGCAGACATTACAGACAAGATTGACAGCTTGAACTTCAAGACATATTATATATATATTGGATTACAATATAGTCATATTTTTTATCACACCGTCCAATCTAAAAGTAAATTCTTCTTTCATGCTTATTGGATATTATCATGGTAAAGCATAAAATACAGAGTAATATAATTTGTTCCGATTTAGCATATTTTTAGAATGTGATTAATAAGTTTTTTTGTTAAAATAAATTACAGTTTTTTAAGATTAAATTATAGTCAATTTAGTTACTAATTTTTATTATAAATTCATAAATTTTTTAATAGAATGTAAAACCCATGATTAACATTTCCATTTTTAAAATTTTAAAAAATAAATATTTAATTTATCTTAATATACACATATTTTATATGGTTAGCCCTCCTCTGGGCATCTTCCTCTGTCTTGTCTCTGTTTCTGTGTATAAGATTTAATTTTCTTATATAACAAGTATATGATTGGTAATGAAAATAATTATAATATTATAAATTTAATGATTATATACCGCTAATATAAAATAATTTTATATTATTATTTAATTATATATATATATATATATATATATATATATATATATATATATATATATATATATGACAGTTGATATAACTATTATCAGAATTTTGCTCTTCTAAAAAGTCACATTTCCCCCCTTTTTGTACCTTCCTATCTTTTGTTTACTGTTCTTTAAAAATTATAATTGCTTATGCTTTATTTTATAAGTGAATGATAAGTTTCTGTTATTTAAAAGCTATATTATTTTAAAATTCTGGATTTCACTTTTTATTATTTAATTATTTTAAATTTTCTATATAACTTGTTTTCAATAT